>NC_056737.1:17826830-17854330 GCF_019279795.1 Protopterus annectens
GAATTTGTTTCTTAAGATATATTATTTTTAAGTTCTGATTTCTTAAGATAATAATGATGATTTCTTAAGATATTAATGACAAGACTCAGGATTTGGGTACATACTGAGTTTATTAGCCAAAAAACATTAAATACATACATTTGTTCTGAAAGTAATAAAACAAACACAGCAACTAAACTACTATACACTCACGATACATGACCAAGTCTCTGAAAATAACTGAATTTTTTTTACAAATGTCTCAAAAATATATCATAACTCAAACAAAAATATACTTAACTGATGACTCCAGATATTAAGACCGACATAAAAATGGGTAATCTTGGTGAAGGCATGTTTATAGTGGAAAAAAAAAAATCTCTTTTCTTGAGAAATATATATGACTTGTGATTTCAGTGCAACTCAGGACAGACACACTGTTGGCAGATGCTACAATTCACACCATGAGTAAAAGTCATTTATCCATTTCTACGGAAAAGCAAATATAATGCAACTTGGCAGTTTGCAATGTGGACACAAGCCTTAATTTGACACACAAATACATTAAGTTACATCTCAGGAACCACATTAATATAAATACTGTAGATCACACTTGGACAGTGTACTTGATGAGATACTTACACTATGATTCTAGTGTAGAATCTGGAAATACAGCTCTAGTTGGAAATTCTATTATTTTATTATTGATAATACTGTTTGTTTATTTTTTAGAGGGCTGGCACATTACAAAGAATATAAATGTCACTTGTGTGTCTAAACAGCCCTTTTTATTTATATATATTTATATTTTTTTATACTTCTGATATGATACTAGCTTGATAGATGTATTTCCTGTATGCATGTGTGTGTGTGCATATATATATATATATATATATATATATATATATATATATATATATATATATATATATATGTGTGTGTGTGTATGTATACATATATATATGTGTGTGTGTGTATGCATGCGTGTTTTGGTGGGTATTTGTTTTAGTGTTTTATAAAAAAAAGTCTGAAAGCCTCAGTACAGATTGTGAGAGAAATTGTATCCCAATACAACTGGCCTGTATATTTTAGCCTCAAAGAAAGTCTCCAGCAGTTGTTTAAAGGAATGTAAACTTGGAAACTTTACTGTTATTGGCAGTTTATTGCTTATTCCATGCAATTACTACTCAAGTTGTGAAGCTTTTTTTTTTAATATGAGTGTGGTAGCTATCAGTTTGTATAAGTAATTTGTTATTCCTAAATGTATGTGAACTAAACACAAACATAAAACATGCAGAAGCACCCAGACATTTGCTGATGCTAACAACTGCAATTATTCACTCAGCATCCAATACTACAGCAAGGACTTTAACAAATAAATAGTATACTAGAAATAAGCTTAAATGAAATGCACTAAAGTGTTGTACTGTCAGCTTTGATAAACACATATTTACAGTTGCTTATAGCATATTCATCAACCCACACCATGCTGATAACAATAATCAGAGATCTCCATACCTTCATAGACAATTCCTGATCCTTTGACTACCATGTACCAACAAGTAGTCAAGAAATCTTTCTATCAAGCAGAATCAATAACTACAGGTACCTTATCAGGTTCCAAAGAAAGTTACCTTTCCTCTATACTCTGCCCTGATCAGGCCAGTTGTGGAACTAATACCCTTTTAATACACACCTTTCAAAAAATATCACACAGCTAGAAAGATCCCAAAGGTTTCTAACTAAAAAGATGAGTGGGCAAAAGCTACAGCTTCTCACCTACCAAGACAGGCTTGAAGCTCTATCCTTACACCCTCTACACACTCATGTGTGCTGTTTTACATATAGTGCTATGTGCAGCTCTGTCCTTACATTCTCTATGCAGACTCACGTGCACTGTTTTATGTGCAGCTTCATCCTTGCACTCTCTATACAGATTCATGTGTGCTGTTTTACATATAGTGCTATCTGCAGCTCTATCCTTACATTCTCTGTACAGACTTATGTGCACTATTTTATGTACAGCTCTAGCCTTATACTCTCTATACAGACTTGTGCTGTGCACTGTTTTATCTACAGTGCTATGTGCTGTTAAGAATCAATTTCTATTTGATCTCCTACACCTCCGTAAAACAAACTGCTTCACAAACACTTGAACTAGACTTGAAATTCCATCAAGAAATGACCAAGCCATGCTGGAGAGACAGATTTAGTATTTAACACTTCCCCCATTTCTGGAATAATCTTCCATTACATTTAAAACAGACTGACACCCTTGCTTCCTCTAATGTAAGCCTTAACAATTGAATGGGTACTCAAAGTCATCTCAGGCATGACTTGTTTTGTCCTCTTGGAAGCAAGAGGAACACTGTGACAGTATGCATTGGCAAGGTGACCAGTCCATGACTGATTCTTCCTTGTAAACTTTTATGAATCTATGGATGAATGAATCTATGAATCGTCAGTTCATCACTTATAAGCCAAAATAAGATCACCTCTATAAACCTGTGATGAAATGCAACTTTACTCTTTCAACATAAGAAAAAAGAAGTTATGTACTTACCATAACGTTCCATGTGAGTTGTTCATTTAACCTTCATTCTTTACTGATGGGTTCGGAGCTGATCCCTCGGCTCCAAGTTGGCCAATTGCAAAGCTCGAAGTCTTCAAATAGCTCAAGGCCAAGTCCCTATCCCATGATGCACCTGGAGTTACCTCAGATCTTGTTTGCTGCGCATAATAATACCATATGTCATCCCTTCATTCACAAGAGAAAGGTACAGAAGGACTGAGCAACCAGGATGGATCCAGCATCTCAGCCATCTAACAGCCCAGGAGGGGGTAGGAGGGAGGGACGTAAGAATGAAGGTGAAATGAACAACTCACATGGAACGTTATGGCAAGTACATAACTTCTTTATATGAAGCTGTTCTATCTCGCAGTTCATTCTTTACTGATGGGTAGCATCCCAAGCACCATCAACCCCAGGTGGCTCACGGGAGTATACTTCTCAGGACCGTGGATCCAAAGGAGTACCTGTCCCTGGAGGCCTTGTCAACTTTGTAATGAGTGATAAAGGTATGGGGTTTTGACCAAGCGGCTGCTGTGCAAATGTTATCACTAGAAAGTCTGGCAGAAAAGGCAGAGGATATAGAAACGGCTCTGGTTGAGTGAGCTTTAATTTTATGCTGTAAAGGCATGTTAGCAGATGAATAAGCAAAGGTAATATAATCAGATAACCATTTAGAAAGAGTTGTTTTAGCCACTGGTCTACCTTTCCTGGAGTCTGAATTTGAAACAAAAAGCTAGTCTGAGTTCCTGAAATCTTTTGTTCTATCCAAATAAAATCTGAACTGTCTGTGAACATCAAGTTTGTGCAGCATGTACTCTAAATTGTTTGAATGGTTGGGAAAGAAGACTGGCAAATCAATAATTTGGTTGAGATTGGTTTCAGTGCAAACTTTGGGCAAGAATGAGGGGGGGTTTGTTCTAAGACAGACTCTGTCAGCATGGAATATCAAATAAGGAGGCTTGATGGATAAAGCCTGAAGCGCTGACACTCTGCGGGCAGAAGTAATAGCTACTAAAAAGATGGTTTTGCAGAACAAAACTTTGAGGTCACATGAGGAAGCTGGTTTGAATGGCAAAAGAATTATGCGGGAAAGCATAAAATTTAGATTCCATGGAGAATAGGGAGATTTCACAAGTGGTCTAATATTAAAGGTCCCATTGAGAAAGGCTTTGGATAACTTGTGTGACATAATATTCAATCCTTCGAATCCAAGATGAAAATTAGAAATAGTAGCCAGTTGAACATGAACTGCTGCTGCTGCAGCTCCTTTGGTGAAAATCATAGTCAAGAACTCTACAATGGAGGCCATAGGGGCTTGGTAAGGATCAATATTGTTTTTAGAGGCCCAAATAGAATATTTTTTCCATTTGCTAAGATATAGTTTCCTCGCAGAAGATTTATGAGAGGATAAGAGAATTTGCTTCATCTCATTGGAAAGGTTATGGAACCTGGCTATGATGGCAATTGGAGCAGCCAAGTTGCCAGCTTCAGGGACTGCAGAGAGGGGTGAAGTTGCCCCGATGAGTGCGTCAGAAGGTCTGGAACTGGGTCCAGAATCCAAGGGTCCTCCAAAAGATGAAGTTGAAGGAAGGGGAACCAAATCTGACGAGGCCAACGAGGGGCTATGAGAATGATGGTCCTTCCCAGGGTCTTTGCTTTCTGTAGAACACTGGATATCAATGGGATCGGTGGAAAAGCACAGACGAGACCCGGAGGCCAATCGTGTATGAGTGTGTCCCTTGGGGCTTCTCCCAGAGGGGGAATCAGGGCAAAGTAGTTTCTGCATTTCGTGTTCATGTGACTGGCAAAGAGGTTGCCCCACCTGCAGAAAACCCTGTCTGCTATTTGTTGCTTGAGGGACCACTCGTGGGGTAACAAGATTGCCCTGCTCAGTTTGCCTGCTATCACGATGGACTTCCCCAGGATGTGCATTGCCAACATAAAGCACTGGGTGGAAACAGCCCACTGCCATACTCTGAGAGCCTCAAGACAAGCGGGATATGACCTAGTTCCTTCTTCTTTGTTCAAACACCAGACCACCGACATGTTGTCCATCTGAATCGCAATTGTACCCAGAGGAAGAGAGTCCTGAAAGCACTGCAACGCCAAAAGTACCGCTCTCATCTCCAGTACATTGATGTGCAGACATGTCTCTTGATCGGCCCATGTGCCTTGGGCTGTCTTTCCCTGAAAATACCCCCCAATCAGGGAAGCGTCCATGGTCACTGTGGCCGCTGGAGGGGGTAGCAGAAATGGGCAGCCTATCGTGACATGAAGTGAGGTCAACCACCAATGAAGATCCTTTTTGCAGGAATTTGTAATCATTATTGTGTGAGACATGGGAAGCTCTTGGTAAGACCATTGAGTGAACAATAGCCATTGTAGTATCCGCATATGCATACAAGCTGTTGCCATCATGCCTAATAATTTCAGAACTTCTGATGCTGGTGCTCTGTCTTTGGATATCAAAACGCTGACATGCTGTCGAAGGACAAAGACTCTTTATTGAAAGCCTTAGTGTGGTGGTGGTGGTGGTGTCCAGCTCTGCCCCAATAAAAATGATATGCTGTGATGGCGAAAAGGCAGATTTTTCTGAGTTGATTGTAATGCCCAGTTAATTGCAGAGTGACAGACTGGACTCCCTGGCCTGAATGAGTTGATGCCTGGTGGTGGTATGCATTTGGTGAACACTCTGGGGGGGCTGTAGTGAGACCAAAGGGCATGTCTCAAAACTGGTAATTATTGGCTCTCAGCCAGAAGCACAGACGATCCCTGGATGGCCTGGCCATTTTTATGTGGTAGTACGCATCATTGAGATCTATGAAGCACATCCGATTGTCTTTCCCTAAGAAGGGAAGTATAGACTGAAGCGTGACCATCTGGAACTTCTTATTCTTTACGCATTGGCTCAGTCTGCTGTGGTTCAATATGGGTCTCCAGTCCCCCATCTTCTTTGGAACCAAAAAGAATCTTGAGTAAGTTCCGGATCCTGTCTGGTCTGCTGGGACTGGTTGGATGACTTTTTTTCTTAGCAACGTTTGGACCTCTATTGTTGCCTGATCCCTGAACTGGGTGGAACGTCCAGGATTTTTCTTATGGGAAGAGGGGGTGTGGCAAATGGGATGAAGTATCCTCTGGAAATGATACTTTGTACCCAGCTGTCTTTTGCTATTTTGAGCCAGGTGTCTGGATACAAATATAAGCGACCCCCCTCGGCTGCCTTCAGAGTAGGACAGTCGGGCCTCCTCTCAGGAGCGCTGGTAGGGCTTCCCAGAGAAGTGATCTCTGTCACCCTGGTGTTGTGAACCCCTTCTGCTATGAGGCCGGCATCTTTCATTATTGCCCCCTCCTCTGCCTCTGGAGGGGGGTTCACCACATGTGTCCTGAAAGCCTCCTTGGACTTTTCGGAACCACATCTTTCCTTCCCTTTGACCCTTAGGGTAGGGTCGAGTATGGGTGGAAAAACGGACCCCGATGGCAGAGCCTTTCCATCCTGTTCACACCTGGTTAAGGTTTCCTTTACTTTTGGCCCAAAAAAGGACGAGCCATCAAAGGGAGTATTCACGAAGGATGACTTGAAGGGTTCCGCGAAGGAACACAAGCGCATCCAGGAGCGTCTCTGAAGAGCAACTTCTGTGCCCGCTGCCCTACTCATTCCATCAGCTGCATATGAGATAAGACGAATGGATGAGTTGACTATAGAATTGAGGGTAGCAAGCTGGGTGGCACCTCTGTCGGTAGCTCCTGCAGCTACTGTACCCCGAAGAGCATCTCCGAGCTCTTTAAGATCATCTCTCTGTAACCTGGTAAAATGGGTTAAATAGTTGAGCGAACGAAAAGCAAAAGTCGCTGAACTAAACATGCGCTTCCCGTATCTATCCATGATCCTGGAGTCCCTGTTAGGAGGATGGATAGATGAGGAAGTCTCAGACATTTCCTTTTTGATGGCTGCCACCACCACCATGGCATCAACAGGAATATACCTACCATAAATGTAGAGGTTAGAGTGTATTCATTGTTGCAGTCATTACACTTGGGTTATCCTGCTGGCAGGCTACCCACAGTCGGCCTGATTTCCAAAGTCTAGGTTTGGCATTGGTTGCGGTCACCTCTTCCCTGACGTCAGTGCGCCAGGGGTATAAAAGATGCAGCCGACGCCATTTTCTTCCATTTTTCTTGCCCCAGATGCCAGGTGCCCCCAAATTGGTAGGCTGAAAATTATGCCAATAAGTACGCATGCACAAAAATAAACATTTCCTTCGTCTACAAGCAAACACACCACATAGGTTGTATAGGATAGAGAAGTACATATAAGTCCCAGCAAAGAAAAGGGGGATGGTGGGTGGGTAACCTGGACTGCAACAGTGAATGCACTAAAACATCTACATTTATGGTAGGTACACAACTGTACTATGTTCATCGTGTTTCACTGTTGCAGTCATTACACTTGGGTTGAATCCCAAAGCTGAGGTTGGGTGGCTGGGTCTAAATAGGATTAGGAGAGGCTATAAGGCCCTGCAGAACTGCAGTGGCAAAGCCTGCTCTGGATTTGGAGTAGAGAGGTAAGTGGTAGTGCTTGGTAAAAGTGTGCACTGAACTCCAAGTTGCAGCCTCTAAAATGCCTTTGCTTGGTACTCCTCTGAGGAAGGCTGCTGAAGTGGCTGTTGCTCTGACTGAGTGAGGCCTAATGCCCTTAGGCACTGATTTGCCACTAAGTGAATAGTAGAGACGAATGCAGTGGCCTATCCATTTTGAAATAGTCTGCTTTGAGATAGCCTTTCCTTGTGATCCTGCAGCATATGCTACTAAGAGTTGCTCAGTCTTTCTGAAAGTTTTAGTTTTGTGCAAGTAGAAGCGTAGCTGTCTGTGTATGTCCAAAGAATCCAGGAGTCTCTCACCCTTATTCTGTCAGTTTGGATAAAAGGTAGGCAAATGAATGGTTTGGTTAAGGGCCACACTGGACATTACCTTAGGCATAAATGTTGGGTTTGTCCTCAGAGAAGCCCTGTCTGGATGGAAAATGATAAAAGGTTCCACAGCCATGAGTGCCTGTAACTCTGAGACTCATCTTGCATAGGTTATTGCTAGGACTAGAGCTGTCTTCCAAGATAGAAAGTTTATTTCAGCTGTATTGGCTGGCTCAAAAGGAGACAGTGTGAGTTTTTCCAAGACATAATTGACGTCCCATGCAGGTATTGGTGCTCTCCTTGGAGGTCTTATGTTTTTGGCCCCTCTGAGGTACTGTCTTAGCAACAGATGTGAAAAAATTGGTGGTTCCGTATTGTAATGAGCTGAAATGGCAGAGGCATGGATTTTGATTGATAAAAAGGATAGGCCTTTGTTCAGCATCTCAGTTAGATATTGTAAAATCTGAGGAATATTTGGTACAAATGTGTCAATTCCTTGTGCCTGGTTCCAAGCACAGAATATTTTCCATTTTTCAGCATAAGATTTTCTGGTACTGGGCCTCCTGGCCTCCAAAATAACATCCACAACTGCTTTAGAGAGAGGTCTGTTCTGAATGGCTACATTATCCACCATGCTGCCAGATTTAGGGTTCTGAGTTGGCTGTGCAGGATCTGATTGTTTCGTTGGGTCAGTAAATGAGGAATTAGAGGCAATGTCCAAGCTGGGCATATACTGTTAAGGTTTTCCAGCTGAATGATAGAGCATCCACTTTCCATGCTTGCTTGTGATACGTCCTTGTGCAGAATCTCTACAGTTGGCAGTTGTGAGGGGAGGCAAATAGATCTATGTCTGGGCATCCCCATTTCTTTATTATCATGCTGAAGACTTGTAGATCTAGTTTCCACTCGTGGGGATCCGTGAGGTTTCTGCTTAGTTCGTCTGCCAGAGTATTTTTTCTTTCCTGGCAGGAATTGTGCTTGCAGGTGTAACTGATAAGTCAATGCTGTGTCTCACAAGGTCATGGCTTGTCTGCAGAGGGAGTAGGAATGAGTGCCTCCCTGTTTGCTTATGTACCACATGACTGTAGTATTGTCCGTCCTTATCAGTAGTTGTCCTGGATGGAGTAGATCCTTGAAAGCTGTCAGGGCATTCTGAACAGCCAGCATCTCTTTTTGATTGATATGAAGGTGACTTGGCTTGTGTGCCATGTGCCCTGAATACATTTTCCTGCCATGTGGGCCCCCCAGGCATAATCTGAAACATCTGTTGTTACTGACTGCCTGGCTGTGGGTAGGGTGAATGGCTGTCCCTTGTTGTGGTGACAGGCCTGTGCCCACCATCGAAACTCCTGTTGCAGGCAAGGAATGAGGGTAATTAATGTCTCCAGGCTGTGACAATGTTGAGACCAAACACTTTTTAGATACCACTGTAGTTTCCTCATATGCAGTCTGGCATATGGAATTAGCAGAATGCAGGATGCCATGAAGCCCAAAGCCTGCAGAATTTTTCTTGCAGATAACTGGGTCTTTGTTGCCAACATTTTGAAGTAAGAAGTCAGTTGCCTTTGTTTGTCTGACATGAGATAAGCCATCTGGGCAGTTGTATTTAAGCTTGCACCCAGGAATATTATCCCTTGAGAAGGTACTATTTTTGATTTCTTTTCGTTTACTGTGTACCCCAGGCAAATTAGTAATCTTTTTACAAACGCCAGATGCCTTAGTAGAATGCCCTTGTTCTCTGCTAGAATAAGGCAGTCGTCCAAGTAAGGATATATTTGAATTTCTCTTTGTCTGCAAAATGTAGTTACTGGTGCCAGGCATTTTGTGAAGACCCTGGGCGTAGTAGATAAGCCAAAGGGCAGTGCAGAGAATTGGTAGTGCATTGAGCCAGCTATGAATCTGAGGTATCTTCTACAAGATTGTCTGATTGGTATATGCAGGTATGCCTCTTTTAGGTCCAAAGTTACAAGCCAAGCCTTCTTGCCCAGCATGGGCAGAAGCTGCTGCAGAGTCAACATTTTGAATTTTGGAACGTCCAGAAAAGTATTTAGAATAGACAGGTCCAGTATTGGTCTCCAGGCTTTGTCCTTTCTGGGTACCAAGAAAAATCTTGAGTAAAATCCTTGTTCCTGCTCTTGCTGTGGTACTTGCTGAATGGCCCTCATGTCCATGAGAGATGAAACTTGTTTTTGTGCCTCTGCCCATTGATTGTGTGGCAGGTTTGGCATACATTTTGGCCTTGGCAGGGTATGAAATTGGAACCTGTAGCCATGGGTGATCATGTGCCAATTTTGAGAAAAAGGTGCTAGTTTTCCCCCTAAGGGAGCTGCTAAAAGATAAGTGCTTGGTGCTGGCAGAGGAAAGTCATTGGGACTGTTTCCTGTATGGCTGTGTTTTGTCTTCTCCGCTTTTGGAGGTAGAAGCGCCCCACTGTTTAGGCCTGTATGAGCCCTGGGGCTGGGATCTGCCTCTGGGGCATCTGTATCTGCCTCTTTGTGGCCTGTCTGACACTGGAAATGACCATTTCTTTGTAGGCCAGTTCCCGCTAAATCTAGGTGGCCGTACCTGTAAGAAATCCTTTACTGTTTGCATAGATTTCGCTTTGTCCACCATTTTCTTCAACACCTCCTCTGCTTCAACACCAAATAAGGTATCATGCTGTAATGGAGCATCTAATAACTTTGCTTTAACATGAACAGGCAGATTCTGTTCCTTTAGCCAAGCATGCCTCCTAATGACAGAACCCGTAACTGCAGCCCTGCAAGAGGCCTCCAGAGAATCAAAACCACATTGCAATGTATGCTTTCCCACTTGTTCAGCTGCATGCAATAAGTCCTGCATTTCCTTATTTCCTGCACAATCAGAATTTGACAGCATTTTCTGTTTTAGCATTGACATTAAGTATTTTTTAATACTTATATATAATAATTTTAAGTACAATTTAAAGGCCTCACAGCCAAAGTAGCAGAAGTGTAAACCTTTTTCCCCATCTGTCTAGTGCCCTTGAATCTCTATCAGAGGGGATAGGGTTTTTTGCAGTAGAAGCCTTGACCCCTTTGGGACCCTGAGAAATAGTTTCTGGGTCAGCAGCAGGTTTTTTATAAAGAAATGTATGTGAATCTGGAACCCTGTAGTATCTGTCTGGTTTAACAGGGGCAGGAGGTAAAGAGTCAGGAGAAAGTCCGGACTGTGAAAATACATCATCTACAATGTCTAACACAGGAGAACTAGCCAAAGGCCTGTGCTGAGGCAGTAAAAGAAAATCTCTAAGTCTTTTCTTAGATTCTGAATAGTCTTGGCTCTCCCAGTGGAAGTGCTCCCTCATGGTAAGCAGGGTTTCCCCAAAAGAATAATCCTCAGGCGGTGAGGCTGAAGGGATAGATGCTTCAGCATCAGAATCCTCATAAGGAGGAAGAGAGTATTCCTGTTCAGAAGAGGAGTCAGAGGAAATGGAAACCTGATCTGAAGATTCATATTCTGTCTCTTGCCTAGGCCTCTTGTCAGGAGGGGGATGGGAACCCCTGATCAAGGTAATTAGGTCTTGACCATTTTGAGTATCTGTTTTTTAGGCATGGTAGTCTGTCCAGGAGAATGCTGTACTTGTTTCTTTGTCTTTAGAATGCCTTTAGTCTTTGCTTTGGAAGCTGAAGTAGGCTTTACATATAACTGTGTAGGTCTGAAAACACCCTCAGAAGCCGATGCCTGCTCAGCGGCTCCGGACCCATCTGTGGGAATAGTTTCTGAGTGTCCATTACCTTGAGTATCCAGAGGCCTAGCTGGCTCCACGTGGGAGGTAGCGGGTGCCAGGGGCTGCGAAAGCACCTCACTGAGAACCGGTGACTGGCTTAGCAGAAGCCTTGTCGTCGGTTTTGGACCTTGGATGCCTGTCCTTTTCTTTTTCCTTGTGCTTTTTATAAACTCCGGTTATTAGCTGTTCCGATGGCATTATATAATTAAATCTTCGGCCAAAGTAATGAAAGGCAGATTCTGTTCCTTTAGCCAAGCATGCCTCCTAATGACAGAACCCGTAACTGCAGCCCTGCAAGAGGCCTCCAGAGAATCAAAACCACATTGCAATGTATGCTTTCCCACTTGTTCAGCTGCATGCAATAAGTCCTGTATTTCCTTATTTCCTGCACAATCAGAATTTGACAGCATTTTCTGTTTTAGCATTGACATTAAGTATTTTTTAATACTTATATATAATAATTTTAAGTACAATTTAAAGGCCTCACAGCCAAAGTAGCAGAAGTGTAAACCTTTTTCCCCATCTGTCTAGTGCCCTTGAATCTCTATCAGAGGGGATAGGGTTTTTTGCAGTAGAAGCCTTGACCCCTTTGGGACCCTGAGAAATAGTTTCTGGGTCAGCAGCAGGTTTTTTATAAAGAAATGTATGTGAATCTGGAACCCTGTAGTATCTGTCTGGTTTAACAGGGGCAGGAGGTAAAGAGTCAGGAGAAAGTCCGGACTGTGAAAATACATCATCTACAATGTCTAACACAGGAGAACTAGCCAAAGGCCTGTGCTGAGGCAGTAAAAGAAAATCTCTAAGTCTTTTCTTAGATTCTGAATAGTCTTGGCTCTCCCAGTGGAAGTGCTCCCTCATGGTAAGCAGGGTTTCCCCAAAAGAATAATCCTCAGGCGGTGAGGCTGAAGGGATAGATGCTTCAGCATCAGAATCCTCATAAGGAGGAAGAGAGTATTCCTGTTCAGAAGAGGAGTCAGAGGAAATGGAAACCTGATCTGAAGATTCATATTCTGTCTCTTGCCTAGGCCTCTTGTCAGGAGGGGGATGGGAACCCCTGATCAAGGTAATTAGGTCTTCGGCCATTTTGAGTATCTGTTTTTTAGGCATGGTAGTCTGTCCAGGAGAATGCTGTACTTGTTTCTTTGTCTTTAGAATGCCTTTAGTCTTTGCTTTGGAAGCTGAAGTAGGCTTTACATATAACTGTGTATGTCTGAAAACACCCTCAGAAGCCGATGCCTGCTCAGCGGCTCCGGACCCATCTGTGGGAATAGTTTCTGAGTGTCCATTACCTTGAGTATCCAGAGGCCTAGCTGGCTCCACGTGGGAGGTAGCGGGTGCCAGGGGCTGTGAAAGCACCTCACTGAGAACCGGTGACTGGCTTAGCAGAAGCCTTGTCGTCGGTTTTGGACCTTGGATGCCTGTCCTTTTCTTTTTCCTTGTGCTTTTTATAAACTCCGGTTATTAGCTGTTCCGACGGCATTATATAATTAAATCTTCGGCCAAAGTAATGAAAGGCAAAATCGAACCGACACTTAATAGTGCATTGTTTAAATCTAGCACAAAACCGACAGCTAGCAACGTTATGATCAGAGCCTAGGCACGGAATACATTAAGAATGAAAATCCTTATGAGGTATTTGCTTCCCACAAGAAATACAATTGTTAACTTTTTCTGACATCGGACTGGAGCAAGAAAAATGTTTCCCCAACGGGGTACATAGCTTTAATGAAGACTTCGGATCTGAAATTCGTTTTTGAAAATCTCAGGAGTCGGCTGACCGGCACTTGCGAACTGCTTTTGCTTCGGGCACCGCGCGGCAAGAAAGACTGAAGAAAATAGCATTGGCTGCATCTTTTATACCCCTGGCGCACTGACATCAGGGAAGAGGCGACAGCAACCAACGCCGGACCTAGACTTTGGAATTCAGGCCGACCGCAGGTAGCCTGCCAGCAGGATAACCCAAGTGTAATGACTGCAACAGTGAAACACGATGAACATCTGACTCATCCTCAGTAGAGCTTGTGGACTGCCAGTCACCCTTCTGCTTAAGAATTTCAAGTATCTCAGCAAATGAGATATCTTCAGAGGGGGACTGTAGGGACCCTTCTGACTCATCTAAATCAGTATCTGATATTAGAGACTCCTGAGGGGAGTCTAGATGTTCCCTCTTACACAATCTCTTCCTGGGAACCTCATCGGTGGGAGCATCTGGTGAGGTCTCGGAAGAGTGAGGGCCACCCATTGGGGCTTCCTGAGGCTCTGGATCTCTACGCTTTGCCAGGATGTGTGAGGTAGAAGGAGACACAGACGCTTTAGGGGAGGAGGAAGCCAGACCTGAGGAAGAGAATGTCCTAGGAGACATAACTCTCCTCATGGCATCGAGATCACCCCTGCTCCAATGCAAGGGAAATGACGGATCGGAAGAAACCGTCAAAACCCCTGGCACCGAGACAGTGAGCTCCGAACCTGAGGTAGGAGCCAAGCTCATCTGAGCCGAAGCCCCGAGAGGCAGAGTTGGAACTGACAAGTCAGTCCGACTATCCTCCCTGGACCCGACCAGAGAGTGTCGGCTCCTAGAGTCCTCGATCGGCACCGAGGATGTCAGAGTGCATGGAGCCGAAGACAATGGAACAGGTGTCGGCTCCAAAAGTTCCACTATCAACAGGTCCGATTCCTCTGGCTCCGAAGGACCAGAATGGCTCGGACGAGGAATAGATTGAGCTGGTGTAAGGGTCTTCAGCTCCAAAGCCATCTGGGTCGAAGCCGATAAAATTTTTGCCAAGGCTGGTGCTGATAACAGCTTCTGCACCACGCAATCCACATCCAGATCTGAAAGGCTGATAGAGGACCAAGAAGGGCGCCCCGAAGGTGGTACCGACTCTAGTAACGGACTCTTAGGTGCTTCAGGCACCAGTTCCAGGACTGGGGACCGGCTCCGAGAGGAAAAGACTGTTGGTTCCACTGGCAGTGGAGCTGAAGCTGAAGATTTCTTAGAGTCCGAAGTCATAGAAGACTTTGAGGACTTGCTGGATCCATCATGCTCACTCAAAGCTTCTTGAAATAATGGTTTCAATAACCCCCTGTCAATCAGTTTTCATCTCCTTTCCTGTAGGACCCTTGAGGAAAAAGAATGGCATGTAGCACAGCTATCCTGCAAATGTAGGGCTCCTAGATAATATACACAATTTACGCGTCTGTCTGTAACAGACATCTTTTGGCCACATTTGGGGCACTTCTTAAAGCCAGACTTAGGATGTTTGTCTTGGTCAGCCATAATAATCAACGAAAAATTACTATCACGACATGAAAACTTAACAGTAATTATTCACACAAGCCTTAATAAAATCAGGCTAAGTCTCACACACACGTGCACACACACGCGCGCGCACACACACACACACACACACACACACACACACACACACACACACACACACACACACACACACACAGAGTATAGTAATATAAATGTAAAGTGACAGAAAATGTCTGTCTAAAGCACACAACAAGAAATTCTAAGCAGCCTATGCAATAAAAGAAGACAGCTGCTAAGAGACACAACAAGCCTTATCTAATATATAACAAGATACTGTCAAACTGCAAGCTTCAACAGTAATCAACTATTAAGCCTATCTGAAAAAATCTAAGGCTAAACACACACTAGCAATAACTATCTGAGAAATAGGAATAACTTGTGACAAAACATCACTGAATAAAACACACTGTAATAGAAATATATATATATATATATATATATATATATATATATATATGGAGAAAGGATTTTAAACTAGGCCAAAACAAGAGGCCAACTAGAAATTTTTAAAGCACACAACTGGGAAGGGATATAAGTAGATAAACAACAAGCTAAAAGTTTTTTCTAAAGCTACCTTAAACTATCTAACTATCAAAAAATTTTAAGTAATAACGAAAAAAGCAGGTTTACTGACCTGAGCTAATGCAGTACCTCCGATTTGTTGCAGCGGCAAACTAGATCTGAGGTAACTCCATGTGCATCATGGGATAGGGACTTGGCCTCAAGCTATTTGAAGACCTTGAGCTTTGCAATTGGCTGACTCTGAGTCAAGGGATCGGCTCCCAACCCATCAGTAAAGAATGAACGGCAAGACAGAACAACTTCACATTAACCTTTAAGTAAATCCTGTGACTTTCTAGGTAAAATGTTTCTGAATTCAGTCCAACCTGCATATATGTCTTTGAACATGCTACAGAAATCTGTACAGTACTCCATCTGGGGAGCATATTATCACTAAATACAAAGGTGTTAGGATTGAGGAGTGTCCAGACAGCACAGTCCATAGTACTGCCCTTTTGCAGTAACAACCATCAGAAAAAACATTTAATGTTTTGTCAGCTGTCACTCAAGTCCCTAGATTTTGATGTATCAGCTGGAACAACATCAATCAATGCAGAGAGAGCAAGACTTATTATAACAGAAATGCATAGTTGGGAGTTTTATACCGTTAAAATACATCTGATTGTTACTAGCACAACTATAAAATGCATCCAACACATCCTGTAAGTTTTGGTCTATTTGTACCTTGTAACTAAGATAAAGATTTGAGTCATCAGAAAACTTAGCTAACCAAGCATGGCTAAAACCTGTCATTGTTTGCACAACAGTATTAAATAAAAAAGAGTTAAGCAGGCCAAGCACCAAGCCCTGTAACAACCCTCTCTGAATCACTTAATATCATGCCAAAGAATCCTTAATTCTAACCTTGTATCATCAATGACAATGGGCCCCATTTCAAAACACTTGCTCTCAATGTAAGTGACCGCTTACACTGAGAACACGTCTTTTGGAATCTGGCCGCCATTGTAAGCCTGTTTATAGATGGGCCTTACACCAAAGTAAATCACTTACACTGAGAGCAAGTCTTTCTGAATCAGGGCAGACTTACACTCTGAGCAACTCTTTTGGAATCCAGCCAACTATGTTGGGATTACTATCATGTGTTATTTATTTATTTTATTTTATTTGCAATTTGATTACGGGGGAAGTCCACTGGGCCGAAATGACCCATTTTCAGTGGAGGCCCGGGGAGAAAAGCTCCAAGATGCATTATACAATTTAGATACAAATGATAGTTAATATTAAAGATCTTATGCAGAATAGTTACTCATAAATGTATTTAATATCATGCATAGTTAACAAATTCATTAAGCTTGAAGGTAGGGATCACACAGTTTCAGTTGAGGAAAACAGATATGGGTTAGGTGCTGAAACAGTTTACATACAAACCTTTTAAGAAAATGTAAATACGCTTTACATACTCACATCAACAGTAGAATGCTATTTACAATATTTACAAGGTTGGGCTGTGTGAGGGTAGCTGTAGGAGGTGAGAGCTTAGAGAGAAGCTATAGAAATTGTTGAGAGCTTAGACAGGCTCACAGGAAGATACCTATGAGAGTTGTAGAGCTTGGAAACCAGAGCGAGAACCCCCTTGGATTAGGTTAGGTGAAGGCAGGTACATTTCCATTTAGTGGACAGGTGTTTGAATAGTTGGGTTTTGAATTTTTTTGAGTTTGGTATGGTTCTTAGTGTGGAGGGAATGGAATTCCATGTTTTGCCTAGTGAGAAAGATAGGAGAAGTTGGCCAGCAGGACGTTTAGGTTTATGGATAGTAATTAAGTTCTGATTTTCAGATCTGAGAGCTCTGTTGGGTGTATAAGGGGGAATGATGTTAGTTAGAGACGGACATTTTGTTGGGTGAAATATGAGTCTATGTGCAGTAGTGAATTGGAGATAGTCTAGGTAGTTTGGGAGTTCAAACCAATTCAGGGATTGTAGGGTTAGGCAGTGATGGGTGGTATTTTTAGATTTAGAGGCAAATTTAGAGATTTTGTTGTAGCAGTTTTCTAGTTTAGAGGTGATTGAGGAGGACAGGTTGGCTAGGAGATGGGTTCCATATAATAAGGAAGGAAGAAGATAAGTCAAGGCCAGAGTTTGCCTGGTAGAGTTGGAGAGAAAGCAATTATTCCTATACAGCGTACCTAGCTTTTGGTGGGTTTTCTTAATATTTTGCTGAATATGAATATCAAACTTGAGTGTTCATCTACAGTAAAGACAAGTAGTTTGGCAGAGGGGACTACTTCTATAGGTGAGTTGATTTGACTATAAACTTTGAAGCTGTTTTTATCATAGGAGAGGATCTTCGCGGGAGGGAATAGTAGAATCTTTGATTTATTTGCATTAAGAGAGAGGTGGTTTTGGAGCATCCAGTTTACAGTTACTGAGAAGGCAGTTTGGGTTTTAGTCAGCAAATCAGAGAGGTTTGAGGCAGAGCAGACTAAGGTTGAATAGTCTGCGTATTGAATGATTTTAGCATTAGGAATAGCAGTATGAAAGTTATTGATGAAGATGTTTAAAAGCATTGGCCCAAGGATGGATCCCTGTGGTACGCCAGTTGGGGTAGGTAGGAAGGAAGAGATGGAGTTCTTCCATTTGACTGCCTGTGATCTGTCTGATAGATAACTGGAGAACCAGGATAAAGCATTATGTGAGAGATTAAGGTTTGAGAGATGACAGAGAAGGTGTTTGTGGGAAACAGTATCAAAGGCTTTAGACAGATCAAGTAAAACAGTAGAAACTTAGTGGCCTGAATCTCGGGCTTGATTGACAGTTTCTAGGAAAGAGAGTAGAGTGGTGGTTGTGCTGTGGCCTGGACGGAAGCCATGCTGGGTAGGAATGAGAAGACTGTTTTGGGTCAGGAAAGGCATAAGTTGGAGGTGGATGCATTTTCCTAGGAGTTTGGAGATTGGTGAGAGCAAAGCAATGGGGCGAAAGTTTGAGATGCTGGTATTTTTGCCTCCTTTATGAAGAGGAAGAATATAAGCTGAGGACCAGAATTTGGGGACATACAATTCTTTTATGGATCGGTTGATAATGATGCTGATTGGGAGTGCAATGCCATCAGCAGCACATTTTAGGAAGGAAGAGGGAATATTGTCGGGAGCATTAGAGCAAGGTTTAAGTTTAGACAAAAGTTTTTTTATAAAGTTAGTGGAGATCGGTTTGAGTTCAAATAGATGAGGTGAGTTAGAAAGGGGAGAGTGTAGAGCAGTTGGGTTATTATTGGGAAATGTCTCGGTGAGGGTAGTAATAGTGTCTATGAAAAATTAGTTAAATTCAGAGCCTAGTTCGAGATCAGATTTACTTGGGTCAGGACAGGGATTATTCTTGGAGCCTGGATTGAGGAGTGAGTTTACTGAGTTCTAGAATTTTTGGGGGGTTTTATTGTTATTGTACTGTAGTTATATAGTAGGATTTTTTTGTCTTTGGTGATTAGTCGTTTTGCACGGTTGCAGAGCTGTTTATATTGGAGCAAGGTATTGTCCAGTTTATTGTTTTGGTAAAGCTTCCATAGTTTGTCTCTGTGGTGCATAATCTGTTTTGTCTTTTTGGACAGCCAAGGAGCAGTTTTAGTTTTTATCCTTTTGTTTCTTAGTGAGGCTAGTCAGTTTAAAGTATCAAGGAACACAGAGTTGAAGTATTTTATAGCCTTGTCAAGAGGAAGGATGTTTAGAATTTGCCAGTTCATTTGTTTGAAAGTATTTGAGAAAGTAGTTGGGCTGAAGCTACTGACATTATGAGTTTGAATGTGCTGGTGTGTGGAGGAACTAGTTGAGCGATGCATGAAGGCTGGGAGGTGCTCGCTAAAGGGATCATTTAGATATGAGACGAGGATCCAATCTATAGTGGATCCGAGAGGGTTTATTTTGTTAGGTCTTGTGATGGAGAGGATTATTTGAGTGAAGTTATAGAGGTTAATGGATAGGGAGGGAGAGGGGCAATTGATTTTATTCCAGTCAATATTCACATCACCACGGATATAAGTTTCATAGTTAATTTCAGTAGAGACCCATAGGAGAATATTTTCGAGTGTAGAGATATTGTTACCAGGTGAGATATATAGGGCAATGACGCAGATATTTTTATGTTTATTTAGTTTTAGAATTCCAGCAGTTAGTTCAGTGTTCTGGAATTGGAATTTGGAGGGCAATTAAGGTAAGAAGGTTGGAATAGACTACGGTAGTGCCTCCACCTTTTTTTTTTAGTCGGTCATTTCTGAGACAATGAAATCCTGGGGGCAGAATCTCAGAGTTGGAGATAAAGGGCTTGAGCCAGGTTTCCGAGATGGCTAAGATATCTGGTTGGTTATGGCTTAACCAAGTTTGAAATTGGTGTACTTTATTGTTTAGACTTTGTGCATTAATTGTAAAAATCTTTAGGGTGCTGAGATAGGAGGAAGAGGGTAAGGGATGAATGTTGTTAATAAAGGATGCAGGACCAGGGTTAGGATGGATATCACCAGCTTGGACTAGGTTGGTCTGCCAGGCATGGCTTTTAGTAGATTGGAGCAGGTGACAGTATCTTGACTTTAGAGGAGAAGAGTTTAGGGTGGAATTGGTGCAGAAGGTTGGGCTGAATGAGAGAAGAGGAGATAGAGTGGAAATGGGAGTAAGAGTGAGGGGGAACGTGGGTTTGCATGGTAGTTGTCTTTGTAGGTGGTGTTGGACAAGCATAGGTGGAATATGAGGTAGCATAGTATAAGGGAAGTAGGAACAGAAAGAGGAGGCTGGGGGACTGCCGGGTGTGATAACTTGAGGAGAGCACGCTGGAGCAAAGAGAGTGGTATGAGTGGTTAGGAAAATAGAGAAGGCTATGAAGAAGAAAGGGTTTAAAAAGTGATGGAGGTAGTCTAGAGATTTAAGGGAAAAGGAGGGGACTATAATTATTGGGTGGAGTACAGATTACAGAGTTTAAGAAGAATGGCTATAGGTGGGAAGAGTAATGAGGGGGGAGCTGGTATTGGGTAATTAGGCTGAGAGGGTGTGGTAAGACAGGAATAAAGCTAGGAGTACTGGGGGAGGGTGGGAATTGGGGGCAGGGTAGGGGAGTGTAGTGAGCCCATAGGGCAAATGGAGCAGGAAAGAACACTAGAGGTGAGTATGGCAGAAAAAGTATCAGCAAAGAACAGTTTAAAGGCTGTAATTGGAAGGTATGAGCTAAATATTTCCAGCCAGAAAAAGAAGGCTACCTTTACAGAGGGTGGTTTGCAGGGAGGAGAAGATATTTACAGTCTAAGGATATTAACTCATAACCAACAGTTTCTGAAAAAATAAAACTTGTTGGGATTATAAAGAATATCTAGGATTTATACTGGTAGATGCTGCCACCTAATGGTAGAAGGAGATAGCAAACAGCAGAGATAGTTGGACCAGTCTTAGATTTAAATATATTCTAGGGTAGTGATAACAGGAGGGGGGAGGGCAAACGGTTTGCGGTAGGCTGTTAGAACGCACACACGGGAGGGCAGATTAACTCTATAGATAGTACATCAAGTCTACATTTAATTAGTGTTAAGCAACATACATTTACCTCACCCTTCTTATTTTCCTAGTATAGGATCGCTGAATTCTTTCCAGCCTCCTTATTTGGGTAAGTTTATGTAAAGGCAGTTCCACAATGTTCAAAATATGGTGTAATAATGGATTCCCCTTCATATATCAGTTATTAGGCTGCAATATTTGATAATGGCCTAATAACTGACTTTTATACAAGGGAATCAATACCCAGGCATTAAGTAATATAACATTTCCTACGGCTAGCAATGATATTAACCTTCAAATTTCAACTCCCAGTCTGTCAAAACTCCCATATCTTAACAGAGTACATGACTGACACAAATTCACTATTTAAGGCATTACATCTATTAAATGAAATACTCTACATTTTGAGGTATTAAAGTAAACTCTCATTTCTTTAAGACAAACACACACGCTTTGCAGATTTTCCTGTTCCAATGAGTTGCTTACAACAGCCCCAACTTTAGTATCTTCAGTAATCTTTCAATCAATAAATTTCACATCTCAGAGAACTTGCACATACATACATAAAGGGGTCCAAAACAAACACTTGGAGTCACATATTTCCACTGTTCTTTCATTAAACATTGGATCAGTTAGTTAATATGGTACCTTTTACTACATCATAACCACTTACTCAAACAATTAATGCTATAGTTATTAATACTGTATTGACACATCACTAAAATTATTTCACAGTGAGAACCTGACTCAAATGTTTTGGAAAGATATGGCTAAACCTCATCAAAACTCAGACCCTCATCAAAAGAATCAATGAGTTCTGATTAAAAAAAATAAATTTGTCAAACAACAATGCCCAGCATAAAAGAAAAACATGCTGACTAATATCAAACAGCCGTTTTGTTGACAAGGTCACAAAAGAAATGTTAACTGTTTAAAACTGTTTTCCCCAAGCAAAAAAACTAATATTGTGGAAGCTATTAAGATTACTTACATCAGTACCCTAAGGAATGGGGACTTCAAATGCTTTCTTCCACTAAGGAACACATCTACGGGCAAATGTTTACAGAAATAAATGCCAGACATGGCATAAGCTTACACAAAAGATAACCATTTAACCCATGTGGACTGGCAGCTGCACTTAGTATTATCCCTCTGAAGGTACTTTTAACTTGCCTTTGAGTTATTAAAAGCAAGGGATAAAACTAGCACAAGTTAACCACAACACAAAAATGTGTCTCCCAAGGAATTACCAATAACAATAGAATTTGTCAAAAAGTTAGTTGCTTGGAATCATATAAAGCAATATCTTTAATAAAAGCATTTACTCCACCATTACCCATACTGCCATTTTCACAAATATTTAACATTTTTTTTTTATTATTACCATTTGTATGACACCCCAAACTTAACTCATACCTACTTTTTCTAATGTTATTTCTTAAAATTTAAAAATTTAAAATATTTGTTTTTGCAAAGAGAAAGCCCCCTGTATCCACAACACCTCTGCTACTTTATATATACCAACTCTGAGATTATTTGATAAGGGGAAATGGCATATTCCCTGAACCCACTCTACACAAACTCACACCTGGCCATCTAACACAGTAGTACTTCTGAACCACTCAAAGCAAACATCAGGGACAAAGCCAAAAATAACAGACAAACAAAAGCCCAAAACTCCAGACAATTTTTAAATATTGCACCTATAAACATAAAACATTGTCACACTAAGAAATTTTGTATCAGCATTTATATTACAAATGATATCAAGACTGACATTGAAATAAGTCATTATTTCCTAACTATAATCCTCAATGACATCCTAGAAAATTAATATTTTGCAAAAAACAAGACAAACATATAAGGCACTGATGCAGACATTTAGCTGACACATAATAGCAAAGTACATTACCATCACTGTAATGTAAGTTGCACAGATAAACAATTGCTTTAAGAAACATTTGCTGAATTTCTTAAAAAAACACTACTCCAACACATACACACACAGACTCATATATGGATTACTTTCAAGATTACTTGAAATATTAGCTGAAGAGTTCAAAAATGAACTTTTCAAATGCTCCCAGTGTTTTGATGTACAAGATTATAGTACAGTGGGGAGTGAGGAGTACTGCTACCTTGGAGATGGTATACCTAAGTAACAGGTGGTATGGGGGCGCAGAAGGGCTTGCCTCCCTATAAAGCAAACAAAAAAAAAACGTTTTTGTTTTTATTTGAATCTTTGCAATCCAGTGTGTTTTGCTTTCAAATATTTTTGATTCAAACCATTTCCATCTGTCTTGACACTCCAACTTTTTATATTTTGAATGCTTGACAAAGACTCTCGCACGCACACATATATATATATGTGTGTGTGTGTGTGTGTGTGTGTGTGTGTGGGTCTATATTAAAAGCACGAAAGCCCTAGTCACCGAATACTAAAACACCGACACATATTCCACGAACCGCAAATACACTGAACGCCCTAAACCATGAAATTCAAAAACCCGAACCGTCATAGTTGTCCTACC
The DNA here is from genome assembly GCF_019279795.1 of Protopterus annectens. Lineage (NCBI taxonomy): Eukaryota > Metazoa > Chordata > Ceratodontiformes > Protopteridae > Protopterus > Protopterus annectens. The sequence continues at coordinate 17,849,928 of NC_056737.1, forward strand.
CCACCGCCCGCTACATACTATCTAACTACTATACCACCATGTATGCACATACCTTAACTCGCACCATAACCCTAAGGTCCATAACTATCGCAAACTTACCTTAAGAAGCTATACCCAAACAAGCTATATAATCCACACACATACACTTAACAAAACCCTACTTCTAACCCTACACTAAATCTCACATACATTACCATCTATGCACTTACCTTAACCCGCACCCTAACCCTAAGGTCCGTAACAATCGCACACTTCGAAGCTAAACTGCAGAAAGGCCAACCATGATGATTCGACGTTTCGGATTTCGCGCTTCTGGATGATCCATGTTTTTGCGGTTTGATGAAGACGTGTCGGCGTTTACGTTTTTGGGTAAGTACACATCCGAGCTTCTAATACAGACCGTATATGTGTATGTGTGTGTGTGTATATGTATCTGTATGTGTGAGTGTACTCACAGACACACACACACACACACACACACACACACACACACACACACATATATAATGTATGTATATATTAAAATCAAATACACTGTGGAAAAGGAATGTAAATAACTGCACAACTTAAACAATGATAACATTCTAAATGTGGAGTGCACTAAAGAATAAACCCAATAAGGTCTCTTTAAATTCTGTAGATGTATGTCTTCTTAAATTTCAAAGATGTTGTTTTTAAATGGGTTGTGTAATACTTCTATTTAGTATTTTTCTTAAGAAGTTCTATGTATTAAAGGAACAAAAGCTCTTAAAATTATTGTGTTCATTCCTTAGTATACTCCACAACATTATTGTTGTTGTGTGTGTGTGTGTGTGTGTGTGTGTGTGTGTATATATATATATATATATATATATATGTGTATATATATATATATATATATATGTATGTATATGTATATATATATATATATATATATATATATATATATATATATATATATATATATATATATATATATATATATATATATATATATATATATATATATATATGTATATATATATATATATATATATATATATATATATGTATACATATATATATATATATATATGTATATACACACACACACACACACATATATATATTTAGACACATGTGCACACGCATACAGACACAGAACATGCACTTTCCCTGCTGTGTCACAACCTACGACTTGATATATATATATATAAAGTACCAGGGGATTTTGTTTTTATTTGAATCTTAGCAATCAAATGTCTTTTTCTTTCAAATCTTTCTGATTCAAAATGTTTCCGTCTAAATACATACATACATATACACACACTTTGAAAACATGTCCTTCGATCTTGGACTTGGTATATTTAAAGTAGCAGGGGTTTGGGATACAGGGAAGGCCTACCCCCCTGCAAAAAAATGTTAGTTGTTATAATGCATTGTTTCTGTAATGCTAGGTAACCAATATTCTTTTCATGAATTGACGATCTATGGCTTGTTACTTCTGCATGTGCTGTTTTATGAGGTCAGTCTACTGTGTTTGATCTTTGATGGTCGCTTATTTACACAGTCTGATGTAGTTGACCACTGCTGATACAGATGCACATAAATAGTTACATTATTTATATATATTTATATGACAACATATTTTTATAGTTACTCAGAGGGAGAAGACTGTGATAACTTTGGTTTTAAATACCATTTCTAGTGGGGTCCTGTCTAAAATATGCACAGCAATAATCTAGTCTGGAAGAAGCAGTGAATTTCTCATTCATGTACTTCTTCTTCCTCTCTCTACCCCTGATGACACAGATATATGAGGTCTTGGCAGATCAAACCAGTCACACCTCTGCTGGGGTGTTTTCTGGGTGAGGGGAAGCTTGAAATGCAGGTGGGCAGATCATATTAGTCCAAGAGATATAACAGCTGTGTTCCCCATGTTATTTTTCTTGAATCATTACAACAAGCTTCACTATGTACAGGAAGAGGCAGTATATACCCATGTTTATATCTGTAGATGAGAAAAGAGTTGAGCACAGCTATGGCCAGTAGATTGAACTTTTTTTTTTACTACTTCATGTTTTGGGGTACACCCATCTGTAGTGCACTTCCTTATTCATATCTACTTTCCTCATTTTGCATCTGTTTAAGCTCCAGAATGCCATCACACTTTGTATGTCATGTCATCATTGGGTACATGGACTTTACTTTAGCAACTCTGAAATGCAAACAGGCAACTGGAAACCATCAAACCAGCATTTGTAGTATATACTGGTGCTACTAATTTAAAGATTGCAGAACTTTTCAGGTAAGGATATTTAACATTTACTCCCAACACTGAGCTATATCAAAATTAGCAAATCAAGAGATGTGGGGTCATAGGGATTTGGAGGAGCTTGCCCTCCCTGCAACATTTTACGTTTTTGGATGAAGTCATTTTTTTATGCTAACTTTATTCTTTCAATGTTTCCAAGTGTGAACATGGTAGGACTGATGATACAAAATGCATCAATTATCATTTGGCCTGCACTGGTTAAGTACATACAACAATTATTTGGTTTGGCACACCACAACTGTAGCTCACATTTTTGTCAGTCCTCAGTAATAAGAGAGGGTTTTTCTAGAAGCTAAAATTCTCTCTTGGAAATGTGATAACATACTTACTTTAGCCAGTTCTACAGAATTTTGTTTGCAGGTAAAGGCAAGTTTTCAGCTGGAACAGTATCTGCTGTAAGCATGGCATATCCCTGCTCTGGTCTCACAACTGAGTCCAGGCAGAAATACAGAGGTTACCTGTGCTGAATCAATCTGGTTTTACAGAAGAAAGGCAAACATTAGACAACATTAATAGAACAATCATGATCAAGTGGGAATTAGAATATAAGAAAACGTTGCAGTTGTTGATGGGTCTTGATGCAGAGAAAGCATTCAACAGAGTTAAGTGAGATTTTATGAACAGGGCAATAGTAACCTTTCCACTCCCAGAATAACACGGTAAATAAAGGGGATACATGAAGGGATGGATGCAAGAATTAAGGTTTGGAGAGTTCATTTCTGAAAAGCTGTGTTTGAAAAGTGGAACCAGGAAGAGTGTGCTTCTCCCCCCTTTGTTATCTGTTGCATTTTCAGAGACATTCACAAAAATCATGGACTCACAAATTCAAGGATATAACTGGTATGGTAATTAAGAAAACCTTATCTGCAGATATTATTTTGTACTTGATAAATTCAGACAAGGACATTTCGGTGTTCTGGACATTTTGAGAAAGTTTCAAGTCTTTTTAGGATATAAAATAAGTGAAGATAACACAAAGGCTATAGAGGTAAACATTATACCCACACATGCATTAGCTTAGTAATACTCGCAAGGACATGATAAGACTGAGTAATCAGGAATATGGATTAAAAATTATTCTGTTATGGCAGTCAGGGATATGTGGGAAGAGACTAAATAAAAGATAATGCAAAAACTGAGAAGCTGGACGCTCTTAAAATTGGCATGGAGATTAAGATATAAGCAGTGAAAATGTTTTAGACCATTTAGTTTAATATACAAGTCAAGGGCGGCCGCGGTGGTGCAGCGGTCAGCGTTGCTGCCTCACAGCAAGAGGTTCTCTGGTTCAATCCTCAGCTTAGGTGCCTTCTATGCGGAGTCTACATGTCCTCCCCGTGGTCATGTGGGTTTCCTCCGGGTGCTCTGGTTTCCTCCCACATTCGAAAGACATGTTGTAGGTGGATTAGACACTCTAAATTGTCCCTAGGCATGAGTGTGTGCGTGCATGTGTGTGCCTTCTGTGGAAGGTTGGGCGCCAGCCTGGCAACTCGACACTGTAAAACTCCACTGCCAATCATGAGAATACAGGTGATCCGCTGTGGTGACCCCTAGCCAGGAAAAGCCGAAAGAAGAAGAAGTTGTTTAATATACAAGTCAGGCATATTCTTATCAACCAAGGAGAAGTTGTGGATAATGACTACTGAATGAATTTATATGGAAGGGCAAGAGTTAATTGGGATAAATGGATTCTCTCCACTAAATGGGGGGGGGGGGTATCTGACTTGAAGGGATACCATAAGAACTACGAATCTAGGACTCATACACACACAAACAGAAAGTTATAAGTCAGTGTGGAAAGGGATGATGATGATGTACTGAGGGGTTGAGAATTAAAGAGAGCGACTAAGATTTTGGATGTAGGTCCCTACGGAGGAAACAACAACCATACAAAATATTATGTTCATAAAGTAGCAGAAAGTATTAAGCCAACATGAGAACGGAGAAAGGAGATTTTTCAACAGACATGAGTATAAGTCACTAGGGATACAGACAACAGCAGTAGGGAGCTGGAATTTACTGGTAGAAATCACCAAAGGAACAAAAGTAGTGGGAGCAAATAAATTGTGACGGAAAGGTAACAGAGTGGGGTGAGGCTAATCAGAAGTTTAGA
>NC_056737.1:17859330-17869330 GCF_019279795.1 Protopterus annectens
GTTGGCGCACACACTCTTGGAGATTTGTTTTACACACATACACACCAGGGAAAGTGTGGAACAGGTTTACTAGCTAAGCTCCCTTCTGCCCAGACTACAAGGTAGTCATAACTGCCATCAGAACCCTGTATCAGCCACTTTAAGGCCCTTAACAAAAGGTGTCCAATCTTACTGTGTAAAGTTACTATTAATACAAAGGGTAGTTTGACCAAGAGCAAGGCTATTAGGAGTGGTCTATACAGTGTCAGCAAATAAATATGCAAATACTCTCAGAACTTAAATATCTCTACACAGATCAGCCACAATTAAAGGTTTAAATATATTTAATAATAAAAGAACATGACAACACTAAATATATATTTACTTATTTATTTGCATTTGTTTACCGGGATGGTCCAGCTGGGCCAGAAGTGCCCATTTTCAGTGGAGTCCCAGGGAGAAAAGCTCCACATATAAAACATTTCACATACAATAGAGAATTTACATTAAAAAAGACATTTAGTACATATTATTGGCAGCTTATACTTCTTCTTCTTCTTTTTTCGGCTTTTCCCGGTTAGGGGTCGCCACAGTGAATCACCTGTCCAGTGGAATTTTTACAGGGTTGAGTTGCCAGTCCGGCGCCCAACCTTCCACAGATGGAACACACACATGCACACAATCACACCTAGGGCCAATTTAGAGTGTCCAATCCACCTACAGCATGTCTTTGGGATGTGGGAGGAAACCGGAGCACCCGGAGGAAACCCACGCGACCACAGGGAGGACATGCAGACTCCGCACAGAAGGCACCCCAGCTGAGGATTGAACCGGAGAACCTCTTGCTGTGAGGCGGCAATGCTAACCGCTGCACCACCGTGGCCACCCATTATTGGCAGCTTATACAATTAGTGAAAAAAAAGTACCTAAGTAATCATTCTCAAATCAAAGATATTATACAAGCAATACAGAGTATATACATGAGAACATCCCATATGAGCAGTTTTCAGCTAGAAAAATTTATATAGGACACCATGCATGGATGCAAAGCAGATATAGGAACTAGAAACTAGATATTTAAACTTTAAACATGTTTAGGAGGTTTGATAGCTGAGCGGTAGGCTATATGAGTCCTGTTGCAGAAATCAGCAAAGTCAGTGGGTATTGTTGCAGATAAAAGTGGTGGTATGATATTAAGGTAGGCTGTGAGAGTACCTGAATGCCTCGCCTGGTTCAATGGTAGGTCTATAAGGGATAGGAAGAGAAGGAAGTAGACAAGAGGGATCAATGGTAGGACAATGAGGGTTAGTAGAAGAGGGAAGTGGACAGGATGGAGAGGCAGAGTAAGTAAAAAGACAAGTGGATGTGAAAGGAGGATGCCAGAGTAGTAGAGTGGGGGTGAGAATAGCTGTGATGGTTGAAGTTAGGGTATATGAGATTGGTGTTAGCACATATGCACAGCCAAGATGAGGAGAAGTATTGTTTCAGAGATGTCTTGAAGAGGGTTACTGAGTGGGTGGATCTAAGTGCTGGGGAGGGAGTTCCAAAGTTTTGTGATGGAAAAAGAGTAAAGCATCTGGCCAGCCAAAAGTTTGGGTTCTTCTACATTTATGAGCAGTTGGTTGTTGGATCGGAGTGATCTGTTAGGATGGTATAAAGTAAGTATAAAAGACAGAGCTGGGCACATGGATGGATTATGAATGAGTTTGTGAGCTGTAGTCAGTTGGTTAAAGGTGACATAGTTGGGGAGTTCCAGCCATTTCAGGCTGCGTAATAATAAGCAGTGTTGGGATGAGTAGGAGGCATTAGTTACAAACTTAGCAATTTTGCTGTAGCATGAATCTAGTTTGAACTTTAGAGAGGACTGAACGTTGGTGATGATGGGGGCATCGTATAAAAGAGAGGGTAATAGAAAAGAAGAGGCAAGGGAAAGTCGGGCTTGATGCACTGAGTAGATATTTGTATCAGTAAAGAGTGCCAAGCTTTTGTGTCTTTTTGACATTGGACTGGATGTGCAGGTCAAATGTGAGGTTTTCGTCTATGATGACATCTAGGAGTTTTGTGTTAGGTACAATGTCGATGGTGGTACCATTTAGGGATTGAATGGTGAAGTTCTCTTTTTGTAGGGGTGTGGACATTTTGGGGACAAATATTACTAGTTTGATTTTGTTGGGGTTCAGGGCAAGATGATTATTAGACAGCCAAATTTCGGTGGAGGTGAGGGCATTTTGGGTGAGTTGGTGTAATTCTGAGTTGTTTGCAGTGCAGTTGATAGTGGAGTCATCTGTGTACTGGATGACTGAGCCTTGAGAGGGTGCGGTGTGAAAGTTATTGATAAATACGCTAAACAGAAGTGGGCCTAAAATGGAGCCTTGAGGAACACCAGTGGTGGTGTTTAGGGAAAGGGAGTAAGAGTTCTGTCATTTAGTTGACTGTTGCCTGTTAGTGAGGTAATTAGTATACCAGTTTAGAGTTTGAAGTGATGTTCCTATGTTAAGGAGAGAGTGGGATATAGTATCGAAAGCTTTGGAAAGATCAAGAAATAGTGAAGATACAACTTTACCAGTGTCACGGGCTCAGCTGACAGTGTCCATGAAGGATATGAGGGCAGTGGTGGTACTATGTCCTGGCCTAAATCCGTGTTGGGTGGGGGAGAGGATGTGGTTGTGTGTCAGATGATGAAGAAGTTGAAAATAAATACATTTTTCCAGAATCTTAGAGACAGGTGACAGTATACCAATGGGGCAGAAGTTGGTGGTGTCTATGTTGGGCCCCCCTTGTGTAGAGGGAGGATATACTTTTTTTTCCAGATGATGGGCATATAGGACTCTTGGATAGATCTGTTGAGAAGTATGCTGATAGGGTAAGCAACTGCGTTGGCTGAGATTTTCAGGTATTTGGCGGGTATATTTGTCAGGGGCATTTGTCCATGGTTTGAGTTTTAGAAGGAATTTTTTAATAGTCAAGGTGGGTATATGTGACAGAGTAAAGTTGGAAATGGGGGTGTACTGGTGTTGGCTGTGGAGAGGACTGTGATGGTCAAGTTGGTCTTGGGAAAGGTAGCAGTTAGATTGGCTATAGTATCTATGAAATAGAAGTTGACTTCCACAGTGGTGCAGCGGTAGCGTTGTTGCCTCACAGCAAGAGATTCTCCCGTTCGATTCTCGGCTTGGGTTGGGAGTGCCTTCTGTGCAGAGTCTGCATGTCCTCCCCACGGTCGAGTGGGCATTCAAAAGACATGCGTTGAATGGGCGTGCCTTCGTTGAAGGTTGGGCTGGCAACTCGACACCATAAAAACCAACTGCCAATCATTAGCGGACCGGAGTTCCGCTGTGGCGACCCCTAACTGGGACAAATATCTATGAAATCGGAGTTGAAGGTTGCAGCAATTTCAGTGCATGTTTTATTTGGGTCTGGGTAAGGATTATTACTAGAGCCTGGATTTAATAAAGACTTCAGAGAGTGCCAGAATTTCTTTGGGTTTTGCTTGTGTTGATTTTGTAATGTAAGGTAGTGTTCTTTTTTGTTTTGTAGTACTAGGCGCTTAACCTGGTTTCGGAACTGTTTGTATTGGACAAGGTCAGATGGGATTTTATTTTTTTGCCAGATTTTCCATTTGTCCTTGAGTTTCATGAGATTCTTAGTGGATCTTGTTAGCCAACTGGCATGGTTGGTCTTTACTCTCTTTTGTCTAGAGTGAGATTGTTTAGTATGCTGAGGAAGGTTGAGTTGAAGAACTCAACTGCCTCATCAAGGGGAAGTGATTTTAGTACATCCCAGTTGATGCTAAGCAACCTTTGGTTAAAGGTAGATGGACAGAACTGGGATTCATCGCTAGTAACCCTGTACTGATGTTTATTAATTGTGGTACAGTTACATTCTATAAAGGCTGGTAAGTGGTCACTTATACAACTGGAGAGTGTACCAGTGGACGTAATGTTATTTGGGTCGGACACTAAAATCCAGTCTAGGATTGAGCTATTAGTATTCATTTTATTAGGCCTAGTTATGGTGTTAACTAGCTGAGTGAACTTAAATAGACTGATAAACAAACCAATGAATCCAAAAAGATGGCTCGCACCAGTTGCAGGCAAACATTTTATTGAAAACAGTAGTGAAAGCTTGTAAGCGCTTTTGTCCCAAGTTTAAAACAATACAGAAACTTCATCAGACAAGCTAAGAAGAGCTAAAAAGCTGCATTTAAATAAAGCAAGGCATATTACATCATTTCCTCTTTGCAAACTTAAAGGGAAATCATGCATTTAACCAAAGGCTATGGTCCTGAATACCAAATGTAAAAACGTTACATGTTGTTACACAGTGTAAACAAATTGCTAGTGTACTGTTTAAAAACATATAATAAAGGCATATTAGAACATATTAAACATTTCATAAATATATACATATATATATATATATATATATATGATTATACTGGTGCTTCAAAGGGCATGAAGTTAAGCACTCATAACATACAGGTTCCTATGTTAAAAAGACTTCAAATTAAAAAATGCATCAACATTTATCGTACCCATTCGATTCTAACTAATATACTTTCACATCTCTAAAGTATGTCATCAGACTGAAATGGGCAAGATTGTAAATAAAAAAATAAAATAAAACTGCACTAAATGCACTGTGTTCAGGACAGTGGGTCTAGATGCAAACTTGTGTGTGCATGTATTCTAAGTTAATTCTAGGTACAAAGTCACACGAATTGTTATAAAACAATGGACATCCATATTTGAGAACAAAGGGATGTCTTATCTATTTAACGCCTTAAGCTTTAAAAGGCTAGATACAGATAAGTGATCGTATAAGCCTGGCCAGTGTGTGGAATCTAGCCTGAACTGCCAAAACAATTCAGCTTTTTCTAACAGGTAAGGCCAGGCCCCTCCTCTTAATGAAGGAGATATGGTGTCCAACACAACAAACTTGAATTTGTGGTCAATGTATTGATTAATGATTTTTGCCAGAGCATTGACTACACAATGGTCTCTAATGTTTCAAAGGTGTTCCCCTTCTCTACTTTTTAGTTTCCGCTCCATTTTGCCAATGTAAAAACATGGGCAAAACTCACAGAGGGCACAATAAACTACTTCTCGGAATTACAGTTGAATTTGTCCCTAAGCCTTAATTTCATGCCATTTATGGTGGTTTCGTGTTCCTCTAATATGTAGGGGCAAAACTTACATGAACAACATTTGTGCATATAGTCTGCCTTATGTGGTCTGTCTTGGTGTTTTAGTAGGGATTTCATGTTCTGCCCTATATGGAAAACACAAGTGGGTTTGTTCCCCAAAATGGTTCTCAAATCTGTTTCATTTGTTAGCAGTTTCCAGTTCTTTTCTAGGATGTTCTTAACAGAGTAGGTGTCAACTGAAAAGGTAGTACGAAAACAAGATTTAAACAAGTTAGTATAATTTGTCTCGGTCGTTGAGACAACTACATTTGAGGTAGATTCAGTCATTACACTCGTGGTGGAATAAAGGATGGAATGGTCACTACGGAGCACTTCTGTGTCCAGGAGGGGAGTAAAGTAGCCACCCTCTCGTTTAACCAGGACTTCATTTTTAATGTTGTCAACTAGGTTTTGTGGATAACCTCTTCTGAGAAACATGTTACATAAGTTGTCACATTCATCCAAAAAGGCCCCTTTTAGTGAGGTCATTCTGGCAACTCTAACAAATTGGCCTTTCAAGATGCCCCTTTTCTGTGTAAAAGGGTGGCAGCTGGTAAAGTGCAAGAAATTGTTAGAGTATGTACTTTTGCGGTAGATATCAGATGTGACTCTCTTGTTGACTATGTCTTTTTAAGTAGTACATCTAAATAGGCTATTTGTGTCTCACTGATGGTGTGTGTAAATCTTTAAAAAGAAGCTGAATTATTAATATATTCCAGAAATTGGTCAATCTGTGGTAAACAAGAAACTGAAGCCCTTTGAAGCTGCAGTCCACTTGTGCCGACCGGACCAGAGAATTAACAATGGTCAACAGAGTTTGACAAGTCGTTAACAGAAAATTTTTCTCAAAAACATAGCAGTTAAGCGTAGGAATACTATATATACAATCAACTTAATAGAGCTGAGATTGTACTACATATGTACACTGTGTTCAATCTGCCTAGGGGTATAGTATGAGACTGTAGAAACGTGTTTGTTAAGGTGGACTGCAGTAGTAGGCTGGAGAAGTTGGGTTCAGGGAGGGTCATTGCAATTATATAGATGGTTTTCTTGAAGGTGTGATTTAAGGAGTTTTTTGAATGTAGCAGTGTGGTTTTGTAGCCTAAGTTGTGGTGGTAGTGTGTTCCATAATTTTGCAACTGTATAAGGGAATAGAGATTCCACTGAGCTGTTTTTACATGGAATGACTTCTACTAGGGCTTTGTTACTGGATCATTGTTCCCTGTTTGTGCTCTGAAAGTTTGGTAGATCTGTTAGGGCAGGGGTTTTGTCTGGGTGGTACAATATCTGATGGCCTAGGTTGAGTTGGTAGTAGTGAAGTAGGTTTGGAAATTCTAACCAGTGTAACTTATGCAGGGCTCGGCAGTGGTGTGAGCGTGATTTAGCACTGGTTGTGAAACTAGCTATTTTGCTGTAACATGTTGATAGTTTGTTAAGGTTGGTCTTGTTGAGATTTGTTAATACTGGGGATGCATAAAGTAGGGTTGAAAGGAGGTGAGTTCTACCTATGGTAGCTCTGGATTCTGGGGTTAGGAATTTGTTGCTACGATAGAAACGGCCTAGTTTTTTATGGACTTTGGAGATGGTTAGGATTATGTGTTTATTGTATTTAAGTTGGTGGTCAATTGTAATTCCAAGTAATTTGGCTTCAGGGACAGGAGTTATGGGGTGTTATTGGCTGAGAAAATGGAGAATATGGGGTCTATAGTCTTTGTTGGGCTAAATAGTATTAGCTGTATTTTTTTGGGGTTGAGTATTAGCTGAGAATTGTTTAGCCAGTTTTCTATTTCAGAGAAGGACTCTTGGTCTTGGGTTTGTAGCAGTTGGATGTTGGGTGCGTTGCAGATGAGGGTAGTGTCATCTGCGTATTGGATAATGTCAGCTTTTGTTGTTGCTAGTTGGAGTTGGTTTGTAAAGATATTGAATAAGAGGGGACCAAGTATGGAACCTTGTGGAACATCGCATTTGACTGGGAGTGGGGGGTAGGGAGTTGTGCCATTTAACTGACTGACAGCTGTTGCCTAGGTAGCTACTGAACCATTGTAATGTAGAATTATCAAGGCTGAGTTTGGATAAGGTGGATAGTAGTTTATTGTGGGAGACTGTGTCAAATGCTTTTGATAAATCTAGGTAGGTGGGAAAGACAAATTTTCCTTGGTTTCTGTATGTGTTTATGGTATTGCTAAAGCTAATAAGGGCAGTGGTAGTGCTAAGGCCAGGACGAAATCCATTGGGTTTGGGAGAGTAGATTTTTAGAGAGTAGGTGGGAGTGGAGTTGGTGATAGATACATCTTTCTAGGATTTTTGAAAGGGGTGAGAGGATTGCGATGGGGCGGTAATTGGATATGTCAGTGGATGGACCACCCTTGAGGAGGTGGAGGATGCAAGAGGTTTTCCATAAGGATGGAATGTGATGTTTGTTGATGGATCTATTTATTAGTATAGAGATTGGGTAGGCTATGGCTGGAGATGCAAGCTGGAGGAATTCAGCTGGGAGGTTGTCGGCAGCAAGAGTGGTTGGTTTGAGTTTGGTTAGTAGTTTTTGGATAGCTGATGTGGATACTGGTTTAAGTGAGAAGGGATACTGTTTGTTTTGGTGTTTACGGTTGGTGGGGGGGATGGTAGGGTTTGTGTCATTTATAAGTTTAAGCATGGAGGAGGTAAAATAGTTGTTGAAGTTGGATGCTATGTCAAGACTGGCACCTTCTATGTTTGATTGTGGTGTGGAGTTTTTTCCAGGTTGGAGAATATATTAGGAATTTTGAATTAAAGTATTCAACTGCCCTGTCCAGGGGAAGGGTTTTGGTGGGAGCCCAGCTGCAAGATTTTAATGTTTCTGTGAATAGCTCAGTGGGGAAGTTTTTGTGGGATTGGGTATGTAATAGGGAGGGTGGGTTATTACATTTAAGTTTATGTCAAAAAATTAAGGCTGGGTTGTAGTCGCTGAGAAAATTGGGTAATGTCCCATATTGGTGGGCAGTGTTGGATTGGTTAGTGAGGATCCAGTCCAATATAGATTCACTTTTGGTGGCTTTATCTATACGAGTGGGGGTTTAGATGATTTGGGTAAAGTTATATATGTTAATGTGGTTAACTGGTGTAGGGGAATGGATGGGGTTCCAGTCTATGTTAACATCGCCTAGTATTATGGTTTCGTAAGGGAGAGTGTGCGAGCCCCAATGGGGTATTGATTCTAGGGTGGTTATGTTGTCACCTGGTGGAATATAAATTCCCAGCAAGTTTAGCTGTTTATGTTGGTTTAGGAGAAGAGTGGCTAGTATAGTCTCAGCGTTATTGTACTTTGTGTGTGAGGGGGGGGGGGGAGGTTGTAAGAGTTGGACTTTTAAGTTAGATTTGTACAACAGGGCAATACCTCCACCTCTTTTCTGTGGTTTGCCCTCTCTTAGAATGTTATAACCAGGTGGGGTTACAGAGTTTTCTTTGACATGGGGTTTAAGCCAAGTCTCTGTTATGAGCATTATGTCAGGGTTATATATTGAGACAGATGAGCGCAGTTATTTTATTTTGTTCATGATACTACGTATGTTGAAATTTAGTATTAGTAGCTCAGCGGGTTTTGGCTTAAGTGGGAAGTGACTATCATTTGTACTTGTGGGGGTGGAAACTGGGCCTGGGTTGGGGTGGATGTCGCCCCCTAGTAGTAATTGAGATGCTAGGTTGGAAAGGTTTTTTAGGTAGGAAACTAGTTCTTAGATTCATAGGTAGGTACTAGGCTATAGGCCCAAGGGCCTAAGTAAGCCTAGCCAACAAGGTTCCCTGGCTTACGCCACCCAAGAAAGTTAATTTCCTGTGCCCCTGTCAAGCAGAGCCACAGAAGTGATCCCCGGGGTGTATTTCCTATTTCGCATCCACTCATCAAGATTTTTCTTGAAGAGTGCTAATGAGGAACTTTGCTTGACATAGATGGGTAGCTTGTTTCAGAGTATAGGAAGTCTCTGGGACAAGAATCTATCCCTCCTGCATTTCCTGTGTATTGTGGTGACAAGGTTTAGGTTCCTAGAGCGTGTAGCTCGGAGGGATTGGGATTTCTTAAGGTGTAGCATGTCTAACAGCTCTGGGTTTAACATAAATTTATATGTTGGGCAGAGATCTCCTTGGAGTAGGCAATATGCTACAGAGGAAAGCTGGAGTTTTTTGAGACGGTCAGTGTAGGGCATCTGTTTGAGGCCAGCAATCCTCTTTGTGAGGTACTTCTGTGGCCTTCCCAGCAGCTGCAGATGTCTTGTGAGGTACATTCCAAAATGGGCGTTGCACTCTATAATGGGTCTAATGAGTGCCAAACAGAGGGGAACAATGACCTCTTTTTTCCTGGATGAGAACGCTTTTGTGATGAGGTGTGCCACATAGAAGGATTTCCTGACTACTGTGGCAATGTGATTATCAAAGGAGAGACTACTGTCCACCTGGGTCCCAAGGTCTCTTATCACACATTGGGCATTAAGTAGACTGCCACTTATGTGGAAGTTCATGGGTACAGAGTTTTTACCAAAGGGGATGACAATGCACTTTTTGGCATTGAGCTTGAGGCCATGGCTCTGACACCAGGCATCTGTCTCAGTGAGGCCCTTCCATAGGATGTCCACATCATATGAGGACTCGACTATGGCTCCTAGTTTGCAGTCATCTGTGAACTTCATTAGCAAGAGGCGTTCTGTGTTAGCCTGTACTTCAGAGAAGTAAATACCAAGCAGGAGATGTCCCAGGACTGAACCCTGTGGTCCTCCACTTGTCACTAGTTTGAAGACAGATTTGGAGTCTGCAACTTTTACAGTGTGGGTTTTGTCAGTGAGCCAGTTGGCAACCCATCTTGTGAAGTAG
>NC_056737.1:17874330-17881830 GCF_019279795.1 Protopterus annectens
TTTGGCAATGATCATCAGGCAACCTGGTATAGTATCAGGGCTCATGGATGAGGTCTTCTCAACTTTTTGAGAGGTCTAAAAGAACTTTTTCCATAGTAATTAAAGGGGTGGCTGGGAATGTGAAATCTGAGGAAATAGCTATAACTGTGGGTAGAGTTAAGTTGGACCATAATTTGTCAGCTAGGATTTTAGCTAACTCCTTTTGGTCAAAATGGGTACTATTATCCTGGAATTAGGGTTACCACCTGTCCCACTTTGCAAGGGACAGTCCCTCTTTGGGCAGTTGTGTCCTGCAAAAATATTGTAAGAATGGCAACTGTCCTGAAATATTAGGGCAACATTATTTCCTATATTTTATGTAATAGTTGCATAAAACAGCTATTCTGTATCTGAAACACCTAAATGTTATAAGAAACAGAATAAACAACTAAAATGCTACAAGAATAAGCTTTTATTTAGGCAAATAAGTGAAGTTCTGTCCCTTGTACTGGCTGTGGGTATGTTTTGGCCTGCAAAATCTGATGTTTGTACCACAATTGTCCCACTATGGCCATCTGAAAAGGTGGCAACTCTACCTGGCATAGCTTTGAACATTGTGGGGTATTAGTTCATAACTTCCTACCCACAGTTAAAGATTTGTAGTTATTTTTGTTTTTAGTGGCTATTTTAAATTTAAACTCTGCTTTGTGCCTCCTAATGGTGCCCTTAAACTTTTTACTACAAGTGTGTTGCATAGGTGTTAGTTTCAGCGTGGATTATTGACGTGACGTCTTCAAAGCTACACAGGTCATTATCATCAAAAGATTCTGAAACATCCCAGTGATGATGGAACACCCACACAGCTACCTTACTAAAAAGATACAAAGGCATGAACTACATGTCCTACATGGAATGACTCAAAGCCCTGCCACTATACTCAGTATCCTACTGCTAAGAAGTGACCTGTGTCTGGCATACAAGGCATCCTCTTTCCTATTACTGGTGGATTTACTGCACATTAGCAAGTACAGTAGCATGAGAAATATTCATTCTAGGGATCTAAGCTTATTTTGCAACATCGACAGAACAATTTGGAGGGACAGGTATTTCCTAGAGGAAACTGATACAATAGAGCAGACTCCTCATCCACATAAAACAAAGTTCATCCTTGCCCTGCCCATATGCAAGTGTAACTTACATCAATGGATGGGAAACAGAAAATTTACCCCAGGACTGCCCCTTGTACAAGTTACGGGCAAAGGCAGTGCCTAAATGCCTTAGCCAACGCATGGGTCCCCTCACATTATCTATGGTATGATCCCAGTTATTCACATTAGGAGCAATACATAATTATCGACTATCAGATGGGTAAAACCAGTCTTTAACCAAATAAGAAATTTTTTTTGAGCTCAAAAAGGGAAACTGATTAAGCTTAACATGACTTGCAAGGGCAGCTAACCTAGTACTTACCTATGAACCTGTGATGCAGAAAATAAGGTGAGTTCAGTGTTGATGCTTTCGCTGCCAGTAAACTCAAATGACTCAAGCTGGTTCCACCCATCCATCCACAACCCCTTTTCTCATTTTTGCACATGGAGTTGGGTGTCACTTCAACAGTGACAATCATCAAGAACCAAAAGTTACACCACTGGTGGCTAGCCCTGCCACAGTAATTATTCCATACCACACACACAAACCTATGGCCAATTTAGAGTGTCCAATCCACCTACTGCATTTCTTTGGAATGTGGGAGGAAACAGACGCACCAGGAGGAAACCCATGCGAACACAGGCAGGACATGCATACTCTGCACAGAAGACAATCCAGCCAAGGATCAAACTGGGGAAGCTCTAGCTGTGCAGTGACAACACTTTCTGCTGCACCACTGTGCTGCCCCCTCTTGGATCAAGCTGGTTGTCAACTTCATATCACTTAATGTTGTGCGTGAATTCAAATTTGATATATGATGGAACCTCTCTGCTGGAAAAATTATAGTGTAGCTGAGTGTTCGAAACATTGAAATCCTTGTCTGCAACATCCATGTCTCCAAAAATATTATGGACTGAAGTAAGGGGTAGTTTTTAATAAACTACTCTCTTTTTTGACACAATCTACTTGCTGCTGGCTCATTTCTTGTTTTTGGAGTTATTCACTTTGAGCCGTGCAGCTCCTGACGTGCAGGGGAACAATTTGTTTGTTACATTTCCTTTCCGCTCCTGCTGGGGGAAACTATGGTGGACTGTGTGATTGTATCTGTGATCATGCGGTTGGTTTACAGTTTTTGGACTTGAGTTCGTATTCCTTTTGGGCTGTTCTACATTTCATCTTTGAAGGAGTCTTTGTGTATATTGCTCCCTACATTATACTGTCGCACGAACATTGGATTATCCTTATTTGCTCTACATGCAGAACGAGGGACATTCCTTTCGGCATTGTTGTGTATACCTTAGGGTGAGTTGACTATTTACATACGGACTGGGTGAATCGCGATTCTGTTTTGGGGTTCTCTGATACATACATCGTATAAATGAAACCAGGGGAACCTAACTAACTAACTTGGCCTTATTTTTTATGGCGACTTATTCTTGATGCTGTGTACGCTACTTGTGAGTAGTGTTTGAACATTGCTTGACGACCATTGGGCAAACCGGGTTTTTGGAGCCATTTCACTAAGAGCTGGATGTGGAGGGGAATGCTTTGTTTGCAACACTTCCTTTCTGCTGCTCGGGGAAATCATGGTGGACTGTGCTGTCGTATCTGGGACCATGTGCTTGGTTTATGCCTTTGGACTTATATTTACATTACTTCCTTTGGGCTGCTTTATATTCTATTTTTGAAGGTACATTTGTGTGTATAACATTTTCATTTGACACCGTATGAATATCGGACTTTTTTCATCTTTACTAAATCGCAGTACGAGGGATATCATCTTCGGTATTGTTGGTGCAGACCTTAGGGGGAGCGGATCATTTATATACCAACTGGTTGAATCGCGATTTTGTCCGGGACATTTTAAAGCATATATTTATATGATATGAAACCAGGGGAATCTAATGAACATTTTTCCAATCTATAACGGCTGTATATGTGAGTGGCCTTATTTTCAACATGGCGATTGATGCTGTGGACATTATGTATATGTGGTAGTGTTTGAATTAATGACGATTGGTGAACTCCAGTAATATCTTATAACAATTGATATATTTAACTTTTAAACAAAAGACAGGAGCCACATTTTTCATTTTTTGGCTTGCCACCTGAGGATGACATCGGAAATAGTGTTTAAACAATCCTAATGTAAAAGCTGGGGATTTGGATTCAATTGTTCGAGATACTACATTCATTTTTATTTTTTGGAGCAACTGATGGGACTCATTGTTTTTTGAATTTTATGTTAACAGTTTACACATACTTTTTTGGTAGGCGGAACTTATATTTTCCGCCTTGGGGCTGATTCTTGGCACATAAATGATTGTTATACTGGCCGACAACTCGTCTGTTTTCAGGGGTTGTGAGCTGTTTTGATAATCTTTTCATGGTGCAATTTTATATTAACATAGGATTTGTGTTTAGGTCATGTTTTTGATCTTTTGTATAACTCATTATGGCCTATATAGGCTTAGAGTCTTTTGCACTTTGCTGTAAGTAGGGTTGGATTATACTTCATTCTCATTTTTTGAGATAATATCTATTTATGTTTAAAAAGCACAAGATTTTTTGTCTATATGTATGGACAACTTTTCCAGTTATTAGCTGGAGTTAACCTGTTGGATTCCATATTGTGTTCACCTTCTACTCTGGCTGACTTTAACAATTATTCCCCTTTTTTCGGGGCATATATTTGTTATCCAATTTCAATATTGTTTTTTAACTTTTTGATTGGATATACATTTGTTGGAAGTTTAGGATGCTAACTAAGGGTGAACACTAGTAAATCTGGTTGACTCATCATTATTAGTATAATCCAACCATTGTTTGGTATATCTAGTGCATATAAAGTGAGTACTAGTTTATGACTTACTTTACATTATTTAAACAGTAATAGTGCTTTTTGATGCACAGTCATATATGGCATAAGTTTATGTTTTGTTATATTTTCTTATTGTCTCTCCATTGTTCATAAGATTTAATAATCCAACTTATGCCAGCTCCATAGGTCACTTCAGGGTTAATGTGAACAAATTTTAAAAACAATTAAGTCGATTTATGACCATTTTTCTGTTACTATATTCAGATATGGTAGGTTCATGTTGCTTTCTATCTCCACAATAAGGAATTCAGCCTATATGACTTTATATCAAAATAATTCTTGGGACCCATATGACTGATTCAATCTACTACAAGCCAATAATTTATTTATGACTAATAGACCAAGTCAGTATCTGCCCATGATAGGTTGGATATGTCTGATATTATTCGAACAACATTTAGATACACAATAATATTTTTTGTATTTTCACTCCACTGATTCTAGATGTATTTTTGTTTCTTGAGCTGTATTTTTTCACTTCTGGGATTATCCTTTTCTAATATTAATAAATATATGTTATTTGTGGGACAAGCATATGATATTTGATTACATTTTTAATATGTGATTATAATAATACCACTATTGACCTGTATCAGACGTGGCTATAACGAACTAATTTTCAGTTCTATGGTATATTGCCATTATTGTCTGACTATTGCTTGATCATTTGATCTTGATATACAGGCCGTGGTTTTTTACAAGAATATTTTGGGTTACACTATGGATCTCCAAAAGCTCCTTTTGGATCTATCATCAGATAAAGATGATATTGCAGCATTTGGTATTGGGAATGATACCACTGCTTCAGTAGATTTGATTTCTTTAAAACCCGAACAAAAATGTGAACAACTATTTGCTTCACTTAATAAAAATATGAAGGCTTTGAGATCCAGTGTTTGGCACCACAAACTACTAAAAGCATATTTGGTCAAGGGCATTTGCCCCAGGGGTCTCAGAGTGAAAATACAGCCCTTAGTGGCTAATCCAGATGAAAATTTACTTTCGGAATGGAATCTTATACAACAGGAATGTTCGATGAAGTTTGTCAAAGCTTTATCAGAGCATTACACTAGAATCATTGAGAGTGAAACTACTTTAGTTTTGAGTTCCATTGAGGAATGTAATCATTATCAAAATGAAACTTTTTTTCCTGCTTCATTATCAAAATTGAGTACTGAACTGTTGAGTTTTGATACCATTCTGAAGGATAGAAAACTTAAAAAGTTTTCTCGTGATCTTTCAGATTATGATAAGGGGCAACCGTTTAAGAATGTTAGGCATGTCCGATTTCAAGAAGGACAGAATGTTAAGAAGCAAGTCACTAAATCAAAAAGGAAACGTCCACGTTCCATACTTAAGGGGCATAGTAATAACATTGAGTCCACTGATTTGGAGACCTCGTCTGGCACAGATACTGACACACAGTCTACCATGGATTCCCCCACCCCCAAACGAAAAAACTATGTATCCCCTTTAGGGAACACAGGGGGAGGAGGAGGGGGGGTAGGAAGCACAGAAAAAGTCACCAGTTTGCAAAATTTGTTGGAGATATTGACCAAAAAATAAATAATGTATGTAACATTTCAAGCACTATACTTACTAAAGAACAGATATCTCTACTAAATAAAGGTCTATCCTTCATCCCTGGCTTTTTTGTTCCAGAAGACTCATTTACTAATGACTTATTTACATTTTGTAGACTTATTAATTTAAAATTGTTTTTTCAGGAACAAGGAGACACTGAACATTCACAAATGGATGGTTTTAAATATCAGACCTCCAAATTTACTCCTCCTATGCATCCAGCTGTTAATCTATTTTTGAAAAGTGTATTGAGTGAGCTACATTTCAAGCATAATTATGAGAGACCAATGCCTAATAACATCACTGATGGTGAAAAATCTTGTCTAGAGGAACTTGTTAACAACAAAGATTTGGTAATTATCAACGCAGACAAAGGAGGGGCAGTGGTAGTGTTAAATTGGTGCGATTATGACATTGAAGCACATAAACAACTTAATGATGTTAAATATTATACCAAAATGCCATTGGACCCCACCATGGTTTTCAAAAGGGATATTGATGACTTTTTGAATTCTGCTGTCGATAATGGTATTATTGATAAGAAAACACTTTATCATTTAACTATCACTGATCCCACTAGACAATATATTTACTTTCTACCAAAAATACATAAGGACCTTTCACATCCACCTGGAAGGCCGATTGTATCAGGTATGGGGTCGATAACTGAACCTCTTTCTGAATTTCTAACTTTGCATTTAAAGCCGCTGTTACTATATGTAAGATCACGAATACAGGACACTACTCAATTTTTGAGTATTGTAAATGATATGCAGTTGGATTCAGATTGGTTACTTTGCACCTTGGACGTAAGTTCACTCTATACTAATATTCCACATTGGGGTGGACTCGATGCTATTGAATTTTGGCTCAATGAATCTAAATTATATCAACCTGGGTTTAATACTCTCCTGTTGAATCTTACTGAGCATGTTTTGACAAAAAATGTTTTTTTCTACAACCAGGAATGTTACCTACAGATCAGAGGTACAGCTATGGGGGCATCTTTTGCCCCCATTTATGCTGATCTGTTTATGGCCTATATAGAACAAATTATGATTTATGACGACACTCATAATTTGTTTTTGCCAGAAATTGATATCTGGCGCAGATATTTGGATGATTGCTGGATGGTGTGGAGATCGGATATTTCATATCTTCAGGAATTTATGGAATACCTGAATGATAATATATGGGGAATACAATTCACTATTACCTATGATCGGGAATCAATTACATTTTTGGATGTCTTGGTTACTAGAAATAAGGATAACACCTTGACAACTGAAACTCATAGAAAATTCCCCCAATATAATACGATTCTCCACGCATCCAGCTTTCATCCAAAACATATTGCAAAGAACATTCCTAAATCGCAATTTATTAGGATTAGGCGCAATTGTTCTGAGAATAATACTTTTGTCAATCATGCTCAGGATTTGTATAACAGATTCATTGAGCGGGGCTATTGTTCAGGGTATGTGACCATGGCTCAGAACTATGCATCAGGTCTACATAGACCTAATTTACTAACATACAAAAAGAAACATACCAAGCCAAATAAACTTAGATTTACTACAACATTTGGCAGAAACACCAACAACTTTATTAAGATTATCAGGGATAATTGGAACATTTTGGAGGCTGATGTCAGAATTCAAAACATTATTCCGAATAAATGCCTTTTCTCTTTTCGTAAGGGAAAGAATTTGGCTGGTCATTTTAATCATTACAAACACCATCATGAGTCTAACTTACCACAAATATATCAAACCACTATTTTGGGGGATAGGCTTATTGGTTCATTCCCATGTGGCCACTGTGTCAACTGTAAGCATATGTTGAAAACTAAGGAGTTCACCAGTAGGAATACCAACACTGTTTTTGACATTAGATTCTTTGCTAAC
>NC_056737.1:17886830-18061830 GCF_019279795.1 Protopterus annectens
TGGGTGGTCAAAAGGTGTGGTATCCAGCACTGTGTAGGTCCCAAGAGGGTGTGTATGTAGTCAAGAGGCAAGGTATCAAGCAGTGCCTGCAGTGTTTGTGATGCAGGACTAAAAACCATGCTGCATCTGTGGTGAAAGTTCAGTGTGTGTGTGTGTGTGTGTGTGTGTGTGTGTTTGTGTGCATGTGTGTCTTATTAAAAATGTTAGGACATCAAGTGTTGTTTACTGTGTTTCTGATATGTACATGCAGAAAATGCATGCCAATGTTTATTTCCTGGTGAGTGTAGTTTACAATGTCTGGCTGCATGCATCTATGCGCTTAGGAAAGTGGTTGTGGGTTATACTGTGGCTGCTTGTGATATGTGTCTTTGGGTGCTTCCAATGTGCATATGCATCTACATATGCAAGTGTATGAGAGAGAGACTGTGACTGTTTGGGGATCGCTTGGGGAATTGGCTGGTATGGTGTAAGTGGGCTAGCAGTGTGTGCACATGCATTGAGTGAGTTGATCAGCAGTTTTCTGAGAATGTGAAAATACATTTTGTGTTTCAATCAACTGGGATGAAGCCTTTCCACTGTCCAACTAATCCACCCATTCTTCTCCCACTCCTTTTCCATCATATGTATTTCTAACAAAATTACTTTCTAGTTTACCTCCTAACTTCCCCCCTTTTCTTCACATCTGTCCTTCAAAATTTCCTACACTTTCCTTTAGTTTAGGCTATCTCCATCTATTCTCCTTGCCATGAAAGGAGATACTGCTAGCCCAGCTAAGTGGTTGTGAGTCATTTGTGAATGTCAACATGCTCATTTAAGATGCTTGTGTTACAGATGTATTAGATTTACCGTCGTATCACCGTAATGAACAATGACAAATCGCAGTAATGTCAAACCTAAACTGCGAAATTTAAAATACCGAATGCAAAAAAACTCAAAGTGTAGTGACTGCAAATGTCAAATTCGACATTTTTGAACAGTCACCACACTTCCGGTAACAGTAATACTGTCTGTTGCACAGTAAAGAACATTTTTGCAGGGCAGCAAGCCCCCCTGCACCCCCACACCCCCCTATTTTCATATACAAACTTCGAGATCACACTACAGTGAGGGAAATGGTACATTTCACAATCCCCACTATAGTGCGATCTGCACCACAATGTCGAACCTTACAACAGCAAAAGCTGTATTGCATTCGCTATTGCAAGGTTTGACATTGTGGCGATCATGTTTATGTAGTGTGAATTGGCACTTTCACACAAATATAAATCGCACAAGTTGCGAAAGAGAAAAAATCATGTACAACCACTAGAACTGTCTGGCATATTGTACAGATGTGTGCTTAAGAGATATTTTGTAAAGTACTGAGCAGAAATGTATATGCTCCATTGTAACTGTTTAGATGTATATATTTTAACAGGTGAGACTGAAACACAAGAGATTAACTTGCAAAACATCAGAAGAATAGTTGAAATTAAATTACTTTATAGCTGGGCCACAAACAAAAGAGATGTTATCTTTCAGTTTCAGTGCAACAGGAGACATAATGTCTAGAACTAGAAGTTTTTTTGCATTTTCTTTAAATGTGGAGGAATGTAAATTATTTTAAAACTTCCACCATTTGCCTAAAGATCTGAGGTCTATGTATTTTATTTCACCTGGGATAGTCAGATGACAAGAAGTGATGTAATGCAGCAAGCTACCCCAGCAGTAATACTTGAAATATTAATTTAAGAACTCTCTGAGAGAGAGACTGAACATTTTGTATTTTGTCTTTGACCTGACAAGAACATCTACTCACCACATCTGCCTGCTTGCTCTGTAAGTAAGTCAACTAGGGTACAGCAATTTCTCTTAGATACAGTCAGGAATCTAGTGAAGCATAGCTTAGATGTTTTCTTTCTTTATTTGAGACTGTCTTGCAAAGTTGTTTTAAATATTTCCTGTGATTTTGAACTCTGATGTAACTGTGATTATTTACAGAGAATAGGTTCTCCAATTATTCCCTTGTGAAATGTTTACCCAATCTCTCTTCACAAACGTTTCTAACCTCCTTTGACTGATTCCTGTAGTAATTATGCAATATTTTATATACCCTACTAATTATCCATATTTTAACAACAGTTTCTGTTCTAGATTCAACTAAAACTCTACCAAAACAGGTCTTTCACTTAGGATTATCCTACCCTTTTCTCTTTGCCTATACTCTGATATCCATTCCTTGTATGGAATGTAGTCTCTCGCCTGCACTCTAAATGTCTTCTTGGGCTCTTCCTGTTCTATTACCTTTGACTCTCTACTTATTTACTCCCACTAGCTTCTAGCCCTCTCTTACCCACTCTCTGTATTTATAATTGCAGTCATCCTTATCATCAAAATCCTCTTCTCCATTCTCGTGTTGGCTGATTTCTTAGAAATACTTTCAGCTACTGTATGAATTCAATATATCATATGTCTGCTGCTGCTGTCCTTAAGGATTTGCAGCCAAAATCACACTCTCTCCTTATTTCTTGAATTTCTTCCCTATTTTATCATCATCCCATTCTATTGTGAATTACAGTTTACTGGTTGTGTTATGCATATAAGCCTTGATTGTATATTTCTAAAATATCCCTTTAAATCAAGTAATCATAAGTCCACCTTGTTCTACTGGAAGGATCAAAATATCTAAATTATCCCTTGCTCTCTTCCACTCCCAAATAAATTCCTTCACCTCTTTAATAATTATTGTCTATAACGTCTCCTCTGGTTGATAAAAATATGACTGAAATGTATATAAAACAAACTGCTTGTATTTTGCTGTCCATATCCATAAACGAGATATTCCAGTTTATCAGTTTTTGTATTATATTTTTAGTCACCTCCCACATATCTTTAGCTGCCACAACAGAAGCCATTTTAATCCATATTCCTAAATACTTAATTTTATCATGTCCCATAAATATGGGTATTACTGAACCTGTCCATGTGTATATCATTTACAGCTACAGACTTTACCTTCATTAATTTTATATTCTGCAAAGACTTGTAACTGTCTCAAAATGTTCCACAACCCTGAGATGTCCTTTTGCAGTTTTATCAGGTACAAAATAATATCTTCAGCAAATAAAGCATAATTTTCTAGATTACCATAACGATTATATCCTTGAATTTCTGAACCGCTTATTTTCTTTGCCAATGACTCTAAGTACAGAGCAAATAACAGAGAAAGAGAACAACCCTGACCAGTTCTTCTGTTCAGACACAACTTAAAGAGAAATCCTCCCACTTCAGTTCTTGTCTCATATATCCTCCTAATTAACATTATTATTATAGCGGGGAATGCAAGTGCTTTCTTTGCTCAACTTGTAAAATCCCAGCTTACTTTGTCAAATGCTTTCTCTGCATCAAAACCCACAAAAAGCAGCCATATTTTATTACATTTTGCTTTCCTCTGAATTATAATTGGTCTATTAATATTGTCAAATGCTTGCCTCCCCTCCACAAAACCACACTGTTCCATACCTATCAATTTTGGAAACACCTTTGTCATTCTTTTAGCTATTACAAACAGAACTACTTTATAATCATGATTTTAAATTAAAATGGGTCTATATGAAGCTGCGTCTGATGGGTCTTTACAATCTTTAGGTACTAAAGACACTACCAGTGTTCTTCCAAGATGTTGGTGCTTCCCGTGCTTTTAAAATACTGCTAACAAAACTTTCCAGATCTTTATCTCTTTCTTCCGTCTTAGCTTCCAAACTTCCACAGGACTACCATCTGTTCCTGGAGACTTTCCTGAAGAATAACTAGACCTCACCATTTTTACTTAAGTCTCCTCCTATCTTAATTGTTGAGCCTCATCTACCACTAATCTTGCCATTCTTAAGCCTTAAATACTTTCATCTGTGCTCTCTCCTGATTTCCACATTTCTCTGCTTTACACAAATTTTAAGAAAATATCCAAAATATCTCAAATACTTCTACCACATCTTTGGTTATTTTTCTTATTACAGGCTCCCCAAGTTTGGCAACAACCTTCTACTTTCTGTTGCCAAAGTCATCGTGCTAAAAGGTTTTCGTATTCTCCCTATAGCCTTCTGCAGCTGCACCTCTTCTGCTTCTGTGACATCCCCTTTGTTATGCAGTACTTTAACATCTGTGAGCCCCTCTACATAATTTCTGTACTTCTTAACCATATCTCTTTTTATTTTACTTCTACCCTATTTTAAACTCTACTTTCATTTTATCCCTCTCACTAGCTCTAACGCCTGAAGAAACTTCTACTTTCCCTAACAACTCTTGAATAATTTGTACATCCCATTCCTTAAATTCCTCTCTTTTAAAAGGCAGGTGGTTAAAGTGCCAGTGTCCCATTTTACATCATTACCTTGCATTTTTATCTTAGTTTTTATTGGAACAAAATCTGAAATAGTTATTGGAGGTGTGCTGAATCTTTCAATTAAATGCACATGTTATCTGTGAAATATAAATTCTTTCTAGTCTAGCCCAGTTATTGTACCTCGGAGAATAATATGCAAATTCTCTCCAAGTTTCAACTATTCCCTTCACATCTCTCATACCAAATATTTTCATAATTTATTTCAGAAATCTACCCTCTTTTGTTATATTTTGCCTTCTAGGCTTCCAGATACATCCTCACTATTTTAAATCAAGTTACAATCCCACCTACAAGCAATATTCCTTGCTGAAAGCTGATTTCTCCCAAACATTTAAGCTCCATAACAGCAGTTTTAGGTGGAATATAAATACATGCCAGCATAATTCTCCTCCCTTGCCAGTTGCCCCTTACTACCACAAATTTATCATTTTCCCCCTCTTCTACCACTATTGGTGCTCCTTTAGCAATATGTATAATTACTCCACTTTTCCTTTGTCCCGTTATTCTGCTGAATATCCACCCTGAAAGCCTTTCTTTATCAAATTCACATGCATATTTCTTTCCAAATGAGTCTCCTACAGTTCTATTTGCACTCTGCATTTCGTAACAGAATTAAATACTCTCACCCTTTGTGTCTATATCTCTGAGGCCACTTACATTCCAAAATAATATAGATAGCATAACCATTATAAGACGTTATCATTCACATCTATTATACAACACTTTTTCAAATGTCTATTCCCAACTTTTGTTTACATGCACACACTGTTTGGCAGGTTGATCACTTATATAGCGGTTTCCTGTCATCTCCATTTGAACCTGTCACATTTTTCAAGACTTTTGTTTTAATAAAAACCCTCAAACAAAAAACAAACACATCCAGAACATCCCTGCAACCTATTAACTTAAAACAAACATGCAGAACTATGTACATCTTCAAATAATGAAGTTTAACCCTCCTGACAGGAATAATTGTCCCAAAGGTTTTAATAGAGTTATAAGACAACTTATAACTCTATTAAAACCTACCTAGCCAAGTATGATGTATTATATTTTAACAGCTATGTATTAACACTGAAAACGTGTGTATCTTATGGAATAATATGGTCTGTGCATCTGATGTTGTAACATGTTCTATGCCATTAGTTTTGTATTGTCTTGCTTTGCTTTATTTGGAGATTTTCTCCCTGGGCCTCTGCTGAAAATGGACATGTATCCAGTCGGACTATCCCGGTCAACATAAAATAAATAAATAAACAAATAAATTGACAGCTGCACCCACATGCATTGCCTATCCTAAAATTAAAGTTATCCATGCTAACATGCATGTTACAGCCTGCGCTCCCACTTACACGGATTGTTCTTTTCTTATCTCTATTTCCCTCCCAGATGTGAAAAATAGTTTGTATTCTAGACATTAGTAAACATTAACTTTTAGCCTTAAGAAAAAGTGCACTTGCTATCTTTAAAAAAAAACTAAATTACACAATAATCTGGAATACTTAGGTTGCCGGTAGAGCTACACCTTATTCACCTCCAATAAGTTCAAACTTTTTTACTGAGCTACTTGCTCTTGTCCCTTTTAATTGTACATTTCCCCTCAGCAAACCATGTTCAGAACTGTCAAGATTAACTGCCTGTACCTGTACTCAGCTTATCTCCTTGGAAACATAAGAACAGAATATACAACTGCGCTCAGCTGCAGTTGCAGACTTTTCAACTCTCAGTAAATATTTACTTGTTAAAGGGAAAAAAGGAAAAAACAAAACAAAAACAAGCCAACATCATTACTTTATGCAAGAGACGCAACCCTTATCATTGCAAGCAACACATTTTATTATTTTTCAAACCAACTTGCTTACACAAAAATCTTTTAGATTAAGCCAATGGCATTAATACAAACATTTACTTATGCAAATGTAAAAGACATCTCAACATTACATACATTATAATCAGTGTATTTTAACATCCCATCTCCACCAACAGCCCAAGATTACAGCAGATTAACTTAAACATGCTTTTGTCTAGCCTTTCTTCGCTTTTTACATTGCCATATGTACATTTCTTAAAACTAATAAAGTACATGCTTACTTTAGTATCTTTATCACATATAACGATCACTGAAAAGACTCACTATCATGTCCTTATTTTATATAACCCTGACTACGTACTACACAAATCTACTTTATTATAACATGCAGTTTATATATAAAAGTTTTATACAAATAGTAAGAACAAAAATTGTTTTACTTAAAGGTACTTTCCTCCCTTTTTTGGTGCCCTTCTAAGCATTACTGACATGAAATGAGGTATATGCTTTTCAGTCCTTTCAAGATTAACAAAGTAAACAAAAATCCAATTTTTCTCAGCCACTTTTTCTTGTAAAGCCATATTTCACTAATATGATTGATATTTTATAGTCTCACATTTATTCAATATTTTCAGCATTTTTCTGCTCATCTCCATCTCCCAGCACCAGACTCTCTGGTTCAACTCCAAGGTATACTTCATCTGCCTAGTCAACTCCTGTGCTTCTTTTGGTCTCTCAAGCATTATCCTTTGGAGCACTGGAAAAGGTTTCACTGTTAAAGTCTCACTATGAGTTTTATTGTCAGAAGAATGATAAGCAGAGTCCCCATCTGTTTGATAGCTCCCTTTTTGTTGGACTAACTCTGGTATTTCCTCCTTAACTTGTTCTGCATCAGAAAATGTCTTTGATCCTCTAGGTAAAAAATAATATTCTGAAGACTGCTGGATACAGCAGCTTTAATCTCTCACCCCTGACTCTCGACGTTCCCTGATTGCTGGGATGTATTTTCTTTTCTTCTGCCTTGTGTACAGTGAATAACCATTTTCAAGAAACACTCTACTGTCTCCAATTTTTAATACTTTGCCCTTCTGTCACAGTTTTGTTAGAATTAACTTTACCTGCTGGTATGATTGCATCTTTACTAATAATACATGTCTTGGCTGCTTTCTCATTGCCAGGTTTGGAGTATACATTCAAACTCTTTCTATTAACAAATCCTGCTGTGGAATTGCAGTCTAGCTGCTTATTTGTGCTTTCTTGAAATTAGTAAAGTCTGTTCCTTCCAGTTTCTCTGGTATAGTGGAAAATATCAAGTCTTCTCTGAGTGCTCTTCTTGATAAGTCTCATACTTAGCTTTTTCTTCATTTCAACCTATGATTTTTGCAGTTTTTATCAGTTCATCAGAAGAGCCGCTTAAAACTTCTTCCATTTTTTCAACCTTTTATTTGAGTTGATATACTCCTTTAATGTTTTGTTTATTTTAATCAACTATGAGTACATTTTATTTTTCCTCTAAATTAATGGAAGCCATCTCTTTTACTAAATCTGGAGCTTGAAATACTTGTTTCTGTACAGCTGCAAGATTCCTCCCAGTCAGTATTTTCTCCTCATCTTTTCTATCTGATTTTCTTTCGGGGAATAAAGTTTCGCCTTTGCTGGCATCTATGCATTGCACATACTAGCCAGTAACTGTACTTCACTAAAGCTGGCAACATTACTAGGCCTTGTTTTTTAGTTTCTTTTTTTCAAATTGGGAGAGCTGAAATTAAGCTGTTGATCAGCGTGCAGCCATCTTGTAAATAAGTACCTTACAATTAAATTTAGTCCAACATAAGACAATGGCAGTTAAATGGTCACACTGTGAGCACAAGCTGTACATATTCAACAATGCACACACAGCATCATGTAAAATCCTGTAAGCACTCTGAAGAACTAGTCTGTCAGAAAAAAAATGGCAGTTAATAGTCACAGTGTAAACATAAGCACTACACTTACTGAGATTGTCTCTGCTCAATTAAAAACACTGGCCCACACCAAAAGTTTACAGACCCAACAGAAAAGTGGGAATAAGCATTACATTTTAATAATATAAAAAAAAGTCAGTAACCTACTTAAGGCTAAATACAGTGTTACTATCAGATTTCTTAAAGGGGAGAACAACTGCAAAAAATAAAAGTAAAAGCACTGTTTTCTAAAATAAACACACACATCCAAAGACATATATACATATTCACATACATACACATATATACATATGTGTGTATATATATATATATATATATATATATATACACACACACACACACACACACATATATATATATATATATATATATATACACACACACACACACACACACACACACACACACACACACACACACACACACACTCATATATACAACAAGAATTTTATTCTCACCAAGTTTCAAAATGAACTTAAGGCATGCAACTGGTCAGTACTAAAAAGTCTCCCCCTAGATGAAGCAGCAGCATACTTTAACACCAAATTCCTTGCTATTCTTAACTCCCATGCTCCCAGCCGCTCTATTAGAACCAAAGTTAATATTGCACCATGGCTTTCTAAAGATACCAAAACCAAAATTTCATTCAGAAACAAAGCATGGGCCACCTAACGAAAAACAAAAGCCCCACTTGATCAACTAAGATTCAGACAGCTAAGGAATGACACCAAAAAATCCATAACCTTAGACAAAAAGAACCACTACTACCATCTACTGCAAAAACACCAAAACAAACCTCAAAAGTTCTGGGCAGGAATAAACAAACTACTCCACCCAGGCCAAACCGCCACTCCACCCCCTCAGCTTCCCAACAAAAATCCCCAGTAGACATTGCTAATAACTTCAACAGCTTCTTCACAAAGACTATCCAGTCTCTAGCCAGTCAACTCCCTCCCAATGGCTCTAATTCTAATGTAGTCACACCCAGTACCCAAACATACTTTACCTTCCAACCTGTCCTTACTCAACTTATTCATACCCTACTTAAGAAACCAAGACCCACCACCCTGGCTGCCGACCTCCTCCCAGCAGACTAGCTGCAAAAGGCTGCTGACACCATAGCCTACCCCATCTCTATCTTGATCAATAGAGCTATATCTGAAGCTACTGTACTCACTATATGGAAAATCTCCCATGTCATACCTCTCCATAAAGGAGGTAGTTCCACTGAACTGTCAAACTTTAGATCCATAGCTATCCTGTCACCTCTAGCTAAAATTATGGAGAAGTGTGCACACATACAGCTCATGCAATACCTCACACACAACAAGCTGTTGTCCAGCTTTCAGCATGGCTTTAAGCCACACCACAGTACTACTTCTGCCCTCCTCTCTTTCTCTAACATCATTAACCATAACTGCAATAATAACAAACTATCCTCAGCACTCTTTCTAGATCTATCCAAGGCTTTTGACATGGTTGACCACAAAATGCTTATAAATACCTTGAAAGCCTTCTCCTTAAACAACCATGCACTCCAATGGTTTCAATCCTACCTGCAGGGCAGGCAACAGGCAGTCCTATGGCAGGACAAGCTATCATCTCGCCTACCCATCACATTAGGAGTCCCCCAGGGCTCGATATTAGGACCTCTTCTTTTCTCCATCTTTATCAATTACCTTTATTCAGTCATCCCAGATGCTACCTGCATTCAATATGTGGATGACTCCACCTTGATTTGTTCTGACACCTCACCAGCTACTTTATTCACATTAACCCAAATTACCTTCAATACAGTGGAAAAATGGCTCTCCAATCAACATCTAATCCTAAACCCCAACAAAACTAAGTTGCTCCTCTTCTCCCCCACATGCAGGACTGCCCTGCCAGCCTTCAACATAACTGCTAACAATGGCACTATCATTTCCCCAGAAGCCCAAACTACTGGGTGTCATAGTTGATAACCTGAAGTTTGATACGTATATCAATCAAACTATCAAAACCATTAATAAAAAACTTGGCTCTCTTTACAGAATCAAACCTTTCCTTACCTCACTTGCTAGAACTGCAATTGCCCGTTCCCATCTGCTATCAACTCTTCTCTATGCCTCACCTCTATCAACTCTTCTCTATGCCTCACCTCTATTCTCCAACTTAAACAAAACAGATCTTAATAAACTATCATCCTGCTATAACCACATTGCCAGATTTGCTTCTTACACAGCCTACCAGACACACCACTGTCACAACCTAAATCGCCTAGGATGGCTTGAACTGCTTAGCCTACTGCAGTTCAACCAACTAATAGTGGCACATAAAAGTCCTTTACCAACCAGAAAATACAGCTGCACTAAAAGATATTATCAGCCCCTACACCAGCATCAGGCCACTGCGATCATCCACTAGACTCCTAGTTCAAACATACAAATCCAACTACTCAGCTGGGGACTCTCTGTTTGTCAACTCTGCTGGAAAAATATGGAACAGACTCCCAGCTGACTTGACCCTAGA
The DNA here is from genome assembly GCF_019279795.1 of Protopterus annectens. Lineage (NCBI taxonomy): Eukaryota > Metazoa > Chordata > Ceratodontiformes > Protopteridae > Protopterus > Protopterus annectens. The sequence goes on from NC_056737.1 coordinate 17,897,497, forward strand.
ACCCTCACTAGCTCAATTCAAAAACAAACTCAAGAAATACTTCAAAACTCATTGGTTATGTCCTTGCACTAACCCCACCTAGCGACCTCTCTACTTCTTAGGTGCCTTACCTTCAACTACTTCTAACTTTTTTCTACCACTCCATTTCAGGAAGGGTCAATTGTATAACTGCTGTTCAGTGTGTCTTAAACCTGAATGTAATGTTATGTATGTTTAACTTTGAAAATAATGTTATGTTTTGTAAAGTGTTTTATAATAAGTACTATATGTGCTAAATGCTGGTATTGCTTATGACTGTAATCTGCTTGAAACTAGCATTTCCTAAATGTTCAATGTATATTATTATCTTGGAGCTTTTCTCCCCAGGCCTCCACTGAAAATGGACATGTATCCAGTCGGACTATCCCGGTCAACAAATCATGGAAAGGTTCCCCAAAGGGAAAACTCTTCTCTATTGTTTTAAATAAAATAAAATAAATATAAATAGTAAAAAATAAATAAATATATTTTTTGTGAGGGTGGAGGTTCTCCAATGGGGACTTATCTACCAGAGAAAATTGTCAAGTGCTAGCTGCTGCTCTTGTGGAGCTGCTAAACTGCTTCTTCATGAGGCGGCAAGAAAGTACTGAAGATTTTCCACTCTCACTCCTGATTTTCTCTCTCCAAGTTTTGAACCTTCAAAAAGGAGAAAAGTCTGCATGAATACCAGTAACCACAAAAATAAATGGGGTCAACACTTGTTATCAAGCAGAATGACTTTCCAGCTTCAAAAATATACTTGGAAATCTAAGGTATATTAAAACAAACAAGTTTAATAAAAAAGTCTGTTAAGCAATTTCATCCCAAAAAAAAAAAAAACTTCAAAACAGACTTCATCAGAACAAAACTTCCATCATCAAACCTGCCGCTTCTATAATTCATTAAAGTCATGTGACTAATTAATTTAAAGATTTAAATGACTTAGAAATCACAATTTTATAAAGAACGTTAAATTATAACTTTTATAACAAATTAATATCAATTAAATATACATTAAAAACTAATTCTATTAATGTTGCTATAACTTAGCAGCACATAGTTTCAAATACTGCTTAAAGAGAAAGTGTCATTCATACCAGGCTGTATGGTTGGGTTTAAATCTAACTGCCATAATAATTCTCTATATTCAAGCCTAAGTTACCAAGGACCACCTCTTGGGTTTATAGGAATAGTGCACTTCAACTTCTGGTTATACAGTGCATTATTTGTATTAAAATTCTGAATAGCATAATAATACTTGTAAATCCTCTTTTTCAGCATACATTCTGTTTTTCCCATGTAGTGTGAATGACATTGGTCATAAAATGCTAAACAATCCCTATCATATTACAATCACAATTAATATTCAACTTAAATTCTTTTATCACATGTTTTTACTTATAAACTTTGTCCTTCATGAGTATACTTGCATTATTGACACACCTCACACTTTTTCATGCCCACATTTATTTAACCATTAGCTAACCTTTTATTCACTTTTTCAAGCTTTTCCTTAATATTCAAATGCTTTTGGTAAGTAAACTTGGTCAGTCCACCAATACCTCACTAACAGTCTCATCACATCCTACACATTTCTAATTATTTGTTATCACACACTTAATCTGGCTACTTTCGGCACCTTGTTTGATTAACATGGTGTTTTCATAATTTTCCCCATCACTACTCAAATTATCTTTATTTACAATTCCTCCATTGTTTTGCTTGAGAAAGGAACCATCTCCTAACAGGGGGCAATATACATTGTGCCTTCTTTTTCTCTATCACTTCATTTTTTATAGTACTTAACATGGGGAGGGATGCCCTATCCAAAAACATCTTACATAGTTCTTCCAACTCTTACTTATACTGATCATCCTCAAATGTTAATCTCAAGGGTATATTATCTACCCCTTTACCTGACTTTTCTTTTGAAACACAGAGTGGTGGATAGTAAAATGTAAGAAATTATTTGAATAAGTTGTTTTTCTATAAATCCTAGAACTAAATTTCTGCTGTAACAAGTCTTTGGTTAATGCGACATCTAAAAAGCTGATTCCCTCAAATGCATATGAGGATATAAACCTCAAAAATTCCGTAATGGAATTTAAAAACTCCACAAATTCATTAAACTGCACCCCCAAACTCCTGCTAATTATACATACTAACTCAGAGGTTATAAAATCCCTGGGGGGAAAGGACATATTCCCCATCCCTGGGGACTGTAGATTTTGTACATCTGTCAAATAAACAGATGTCAATATATGGGAGTTTTGCTTATTATAAATTCTCCAATATATGTCTACACACATACACACACACTACTATATACACAGTAAATTTTATTGCTGGAATTATATTGTACAATTTCTTTTGTAATTAGCTAATTGTTACTGGAGCTTTTCTCCCCGGACATTCAGTGAAAAGCCTTCTAGCCCATTTGGATTTTCCTGGTAAACAATGTTAAATAAATAAAATAAATAAATTATTTGTGATAAGGTAAAGCTGAAATATTTTTTTTTTAACAGAGAGAAAGTTACGGGATTCCTGAATGAATTCAAGTTATACTGCAGCTATATGCCCATTTGTGCAGATGGGTCTTTACTGAAACTGTTTTTATGTTCATTTATCTACTGTTTACTGGGTTAGCTCCACTTGGCTAGTAGCCTCTTTTCAGAAGAGACCCAAGATGGTATTTATGAGATCATTAATATTTACCTGAGATACCATAAAGTCAAGCAGATGGGACCTAGGTTTAATATCTCATCTGTAGGACTGCACACTCAGGAAGAAATCCAGAAGACAGTGCTCCACAATGCTGTACTGCAATGTCTGCCATTTAAAGATTATTCAAATCACCAGGAGTGAAAACAGAACCCATATCCCTCTGCATTTCCAATACCAAAGACAAGTGTTTGTTGAGCCACTGATAATGACAAACTCAAAGGCATACCTACTGACATCTCACCTTTTGTTAAAAGAAAATTTATTTCATTGTTTGTCAGCAAATTTTGAAATATCAGATTTGCTTTTAACTATGCAGTTGTTGCAATAATGCTAACAGAAGCCCTTAGATCCCAAGATTTGGTATTCCATGCAATGGGCTGAGATAGGGATGGGCATTTGGGTGAAATAAAAAGTTTATGAGTGAAATGAAGCTGAGAGAGAACAAAATGATGCTTAGAATTCTAGCCAGCTTATATGAAGGAGATAAACACAGTGCTGAATCTCAAATCAAGACATTTTTATTGCATGCCTGCTTGTGCTGTACAGAGGAGTCAATATTAGTGCACAAATGACAGGTGTAGAAATACACAAGAAGTATATATGACCTGGTGTGGTTACGCCTAGCAATTTCTGAGACAAGTTTTTGCTCTGTATCATCTTCTTAGTTTCACATTAGTTTTAACCATAAAGTTCTTAATATGAAGATAATATGTTTACGAATTAAGAGCAGAGATAGTTTTCTACTGACCACACTCCACTTAAAAGTATTAATACTATTAACGTCACCAAGATAACAGTGTGCCTAGTTTTTTGCCTGCTTCTACAAATTCTAATATAAATGTAAGAATTGATAATGCACTCCACTTTCTATGCATCATGTACAATGAAACCCTGACCTCCCCTTTCAAGAAACCACAGCACAGTTAATTCATGAACCATTTCAGTCATAAAAGAATGTTGGAAAATAACTATCTATTCTTTCAAAGCAGACTTTTCCTTGTTACAGGAAAGCATTTGTGTCACAAAAGTAAAATATTTAATCTTGAGTTCTAAATACACTAAATACATAAATGTTGGACATCTCTGAAGAGTCAAGGTTTCAAATGTGCTGAAGTGTTTAATGGATATTTAATTAAAATGTCAGAAGTTTCTATCATTTTCCTATTAATTAGTGCTATGTAGGAGACATACAGACAAGTTAGCTGTTAATTAAAATGTCATATCACATTAATTGTATAAAGTAATATAAACCTTGCTGCCCTGTACAATATCCAAAATATTCTAAACATTAGGCTGTGCAACAATAAAAAAAGGTTTGCTGGCTTCATATTTATATATTTACACCTAGAATTTTACACTTGTTTAATTACTTGTTAACAGGGTAGAGTGCTGACCCACACAGACTATTTTCAAACTCAGCTGGTGGAAGAATACGAATAAATGACAAGTAAATAACCACAGCATAATGAAAGATTAGTTACTGTATAAGAATACAAGTATTAGAGGTCCAGTTAAGGCAGATATTTAAATAAACCGTGTATTACCAACACAGTTGAGCATGACACATAGTATAAAATACAGAGTATGAGATGTCTGGCATGAGTTATTTACAACACACACATAAAAATCCTTGGTAGAAAAAGGTGCAGGGTAAAGAAAAACAAAAGGCTGAGATGCAAAGTACAGAGTGAGGAAGAAGGAGAAAGTTAAATAATAAGGGGGTAGGTGGAGAAGGTATTAACTGATTTCTTACCAAAAACTAGGAGTATTAAAATGATTTCTTACTAGATGACACATAAGGAAGACATGAATATTAAAGAGAATGCAATAATCAAGAGGAAAGTGTAGATTTCTAGGTTTAGGGTGTTAGGGTTAAAGTGTTACTTGGTGTTGGTAGCATCGGAGTGTGGCATCTTTGATACATGTTGCTTTTAAGGTTATTTTTTACTTTTGTGAAAGGGTAACGTGTTTCAGGTTCATTGGAAAAGACTCGCATATCTTGGGTGCTGTCACTGAAAATCTGTGGTCTCTGCAGTGACATCTAGCTGTAAGCGATTGGAGATTAGCTACTGATAATGAAGGAGCTCTCAATTTGTATTTTGAGATAAAGACGGACAGAAGGTTAAAGAAAGCATGTAAAGGACACCTGACTATGTTAGCAGTACTAAGGAGAAGTTATATCCTTTATGGTGCTGGACGGCAAAATTCTGTAGAAACTTGGCAGTGGTGCTCTGCTGCATTGGTGGTGAAGTTAATGCATCTAACATGATATTGTTGGAGGCAGTTTACAGAGACAGCAGGTTCTTATTATAGAAAGGTGCTATTAATGGTAGCCTGCATGCCAGCTAGGCAAAGAGCACTCCTTTACTGATAGCCATCTTATTTTCAGGAAAAAGAAAGTGAGCTATTCTTGGCACAAAACAGTTAAAATTGAATTTGTTTTCTATTCTTTCAAAATGTTCTAGAAATTGAGATGTTTGGCTAACAATAATCTGGTGGTTCCAAGTGGAGTTTGGTTGTTATAGATTACTTTCTACTCTGGTGAGACAGAGAGAAGCTTTTGTTCATTTCTGAAAATCACTGGCTTAGTTCTTCTGGAGTTTGGAAGTAATTCTTGTAAATTAATAAACTTGATACCTGTTTGAGACCCTTCTCTACCTGCTGTCTAATTATATTGTGTGAAGGGATTAGATCTGTAGTTCACCAAGTCATCAGCAGACAGTATTACAGGAAACTGTAGAAGGTCTTGAAGTAGTTTACTTATAAATAAAAAGGATGAGAAACGGGGTGGAACCTTGAGGTAGCCCTTAAAGATGTGAACAGAGGAACCCTAAAACTGTAGTTTATCCAGAATAATTGCACATAATGTTGCTAGTAAAGTGAATTCCTTCCTCTAAAACCTTCATTTACCGCAAAGAAGTCAACATCTGGCGAGCACATTACTTTTTGCTTAAAGTGTTTTATTAAAAATTTAAAAAAATAACAGAAATAATAAAATTTGACATTACCAAAATATTCAAGTTAGATAGTTCTTAACATTAGGAAGGAAAAACTAGAATAAAGCTATTTACAATATATATATTAAAAGGCCTGAGATCAAAATTATAAGAAATGAGTCAAGACAAAAAAAAATTGTAAATATAGTCAAGCACATACATATTCTCCATCTACTTCTAACTATATAAACTCAACACTAAAAATATTTAGTTCTGCTGAGGTAGAAACATAATTGTCTGTGAACATCTAACAAGTATAGGCAATACTGCCCTTTGCTGGAAAGAAAACAGGCAAGTCTATGGCTTGATTAATGCTGGACATGGAGACCACCTTTGGAAGAAAGGGTGGATTGGTTCTGAGTGCAACTCTATCCTTATAGAAAATGAAGTAAGGGTATTTTGGACACAAGGCCTGCAATTCAGACATTCATGTTGCAGAGGTTATAGCTATGAGTAGAAGCATTTTACAAGAAAGAAACTTTAAGTTGCATGTCACTGCTGGTTCAAAGTGGGTAATTAACAGTGATTGCTGAACAAGTCAGGTCCTACAGGGGTAGAGGATCTTTAAATGGAGGCTTTAATCGTATAGTTCCTTTGAGGAAGACTTTACATAGTCTATAAGAAATTAAAGGGATGTCTCCAAGCCATTATGGAAATTAGAGATGGCAGCTAGAATGACTAACTGTGGAGGCAGAAGCTCCCTTAGCAAAAAAAATGGCCAGAAACTCAAACTTTTTCTACAGGATCTGAAAAAGGGTCCACGCCATTACCACAAGCCCAGACTGAAATAATCTCCCACTTACTAAGGTAGAGCTTCCTGGTAGATGGTTTATGCAATGCCAGCAAAATGTTTGGCACTGGGGATGGTATATCATTATGCCTGGCGACTACTGGAATTGGAGGAATCAAGCAATTACCTTGAGACTTTGAGGATCGGTATGCACCAGTCCCTGAGGGTCAGACAGTAGGTCTAGAACTGGGTCCAGAATCCATGGACAGTGAACTAGATAAGACCACAGGAAGGGAAACCAAATCTGATGAGGCCAGTAGGGTGCAATGAGGATCACTTTGCCTCTCAACCTGGTTGCTTTCTTGAGAAAGAGTGGGATCAGAGGGAAAGAAGGGAAGGCATAGAGGAGACCCGGGAGCCAACTGAGGAGAAGAGCATCACTCAGGGTCTCCCCCTTGAGGGGGGATTAGGGCAATGTAGCTTCTGCACTTGTTGCTTGATGTAAAAAGGGTGCAGCAAGGCTGGCCCCAGTAATGAAATTTCCTATTCGCTATATCAGGATTGTGAGACCACTCGTGATGCAGTAAAATGCATCTGTTTAGTTTGTCCACTATCACGCTTGAACTCCTCAGGATGTGCATTGCTATCAGAAAGTGCTTGGAGGCAATGGCCCATTGCCACACTCTTGAGGGCTTCTCGACCCAGGGGGTAGGATTTGGTTCCCCCTTGTTTGCTGATGCACATGACAACAGACATACTCTATCTGACTGGATTGTAATCGTTCCTTGAGGGAGGACAGATTGAAATGATTGCAATGTTAATAGCACTATCCTCAACTCCAGGACGATGATATGCAGACTGGCCTCTATTGGTGACCAAGTGCCATGGACTGTCTTTCCCAGACAATGCTCCCCCACCCCATCTGGGAGGCATCTGTGGTCACTACGGCCTTGGGTTGATGAGGGACAAAGGGGTGGCCCAAAGGAATTTCTTTGGATTCCATCCACCAGGAAAGGTCCTTCTTGCAGCGACTGGTGATAGAAATGGGGTAGTTCATTGGATGGGTTAGAATACATCACTGATTCACAAGAAGCCATTGCAGTAACTTCATTTGGAATCTCACTAGTGGGACCAGATTGATAGTCACTGCCATGGACCCCAATGCCTGAAGGACCAGTAAGGCTGGTACTTTGTTTGTGCATAGGATAGAATGTACTTGGGATTTTATCTTCTGTAATCTATCTGTGAAGGGGCTACACATCAAAGGGTGCTTAAACAAGCTCCTATGAATTGTATATTCTGAGAGGGAGTTCAGTTGAGACTTCATATGGCTGACCGTGCTGCCAAGATGCAGGAACAATTGTAGGGTGAATTCTGTTGTCTGAAGCAGTAGATGTCTGGTGGAAGCGGTGATGAGCCAGTTGTCTAGATATGGAAACATCCGGAATCCATGCAGTCTCAAGTGAGCTGTTACTGCTGCCATACACTTGGTGAACACCCTGGGGGCTGTGGTGAGACCAAAGGGCAGCAATCTGAACTGAATGCAACTAGCTCCTAGCCAAAAGCAGGGAAACCTCCTTGATCATTTGTCCATCTTTATGTGGTAATATGCATCTTGAAGGCCTATCAAGAACATCCAATCGTTTTCCTCTAGAAAACGGAAGTACAGACTGAACCATGATCGTCCGGAATTGGGACTGTTGAACAAATTTGTTTAGAATGCTAAGTTCAAGAATTGGTCTCCAGTTCCCTTTCTTTTTTGGCACTAAAAAGAACCTTGAGTAAAATCCGGATCCTATCTGGTCTGGTGGAACTTCTTGGATGACTCTTTTTTTTCTAGCAGCTTTTGTATTTCTAAGGTTGCTTGGTCCCTCTGATTGGGCGGAACATCAGGGAGTCTTGTTCAATTTGCTGGATAAAGAGTGAAGGGAATAAGGTAACCTCCGGTAATAATTCTCAGCACCCAGGCATCTGTGGTTATTTGTTGCCAGGCTACTGGGTGCAAAGAAAATCTTCCCTGACTGCTTCCAGAGGTAAGCAATCGGACCCCTTTCAGGAGTGCTGATAGGGTTGGCCAGAGAAAGAATCTCTGGAACCCTGATTCTGCGGGCCACTCCTGTCTCTAGGATGGCATCTTCCATTAGAACTCCTACCTCTGCCTCGAAGGGGAGTCTCCACCATGTGTGTCCTGGAAAGGCCTCTGGGACTTTTTGAATAACATCTTCCTACTCCTCTGATTCCAAGAATAGGATTGTTGGGGAGCAGAAAAATGTATGCCCGCTGCAGACAGGGTGTTTCCATTTTTCTCACACCGGGTGAGAGTTTCTTTGACTTTGGAGCCGAACAAAGAAGATCCGTCAAAAGGAGCATTGATGAAGGAAGACTGAATAGCTCTGCAAACTCACACAAGTGCATCCAAGTGTGTCATCGAATTGCAACACTTGAACCGGCTGACCTGGTCACCCCTTCAGCTGCATGTGCAATGAGTCTCATGGATGAATTAGAAATAGACTCCAGGATAGTTAACTGGGAGGCCAATTTTTCCTGGAGCCCCTCAGATACAGCTCCTGCTAGGGTATCCAATAAATACTTAATCAGATCCTTCTGGAGCCTAGTGAAATGTGCCATGAAATTCAAGGACCTAAGGGTGAAGGTTGATGATGCGCATAAACCCACTTTCCAAATCTTTCCATCACCCTAGACTCCTGGTTAGGAGGATTAACAGAGGAACTTTCCTCAGCTAGTTCCTTTTTAGTGGCAGCTACCACCACCATAGCATCTACTGCTAATCCTTTCGCCCAGTGCTGGTGGTCCTCAGGAGCAGACAGTATTTTATCTGATCTTTGGGGAATTGGTTCTATTGAATCAGGGGCCTTCCATCCCGCTGAGTGATCAACTTAATAAGATCGTCAGTGGGAGTAGTCCCCCAGGAAGTAGATGGACAAGCTCTGAACACTTACAAGTACACAGACTCCTCAGAGTTAGGGTCTTTGGGCTTCCAGTTACTCCTCTGTTTAAGGATCTCTAGAATGTATCCAAAGGAGATGTCTTCTGGGGGTGACTGGGGGGAAACCCTCCCCATCCCTGAAATCCATGCCCTCAGTGACAGACTCTTCAATGGAGTACAGGTGTTTCCTCTTAAACAGCTTCTTCCAAGGGGGATCTTCAGTGGGAATATATGAAGAGGACTCAGAAGAGGAGTAATCCTTAGTCAGAATTTCTTGCATCCAAAAACAGGAACTGGAGAAAAAAATCCATGAAACTGCAAACAAATAAACTCCAGCGGAAACAGCGAGTCCCAATAAAGGCAATCTCTGACCAACAAAGCACGGGAGCCCAAATTAATATTCCAAAGGTTTATTCCACAGAAAACAGATAGCAGATTGAGCGCTTTTGTATCCCTAAAAACAGGAAACTTCAGTTTCAGTAGGCGAAATGGATAACTGTAATAAAAATAAAACAAAATTAAGTAAATAGAACTAGTGCATTTAAGCATTTATAATAATGACATATCTTACCCATGTAGCATAATGTAGTATTGTCTAGTGTGCAGATTAGTCATTACATTATTAGATGTAGACAGGTAGTGAAAAAAAAAAGAAAGGAAATGCAGATTATGTAGGATTTAGGCACGGACAGGCTTTTGAGTTCAGAAAGTAGTGCTTGACTTCAGTTTTAAAGCAGATGGAACTAGTGATGCCACAAATGTGGGGTGGTAGCTTATTTCACTCAAGGGACACAGAGTGTTTACAGAGGAGTTTACCATAAGTTTTGCTGGGTTTATAGATGTCTAGAAGGTGCTGGTCGGAACTACAAAGAGACTGGGTTGGGGTATAAGGGGATACTAAGGTAGAGAGTGATGGGCAATCTAGCGGTTTGTTGAGTAGGGAGTGTGTGAGCTGCAGCTGGGCAAGTAGTAAGAGCTGTGTGAATTCTAGCCATTGAAGTTGTTTCAGGGCAAGGCAATGATGGGATTTATAAGGTTGGTTACTCGAGAATCAGGCTATGCTATTGGAAGCTTGTTCTAGTTTGGAGAGAAGGTTTAACTGGAGGTGAGTTAGGATAGGAGAGGCGAAGAGGAGACATGGAAGGAGACAGGCTTGGGAAAGGGTTGGTTTGGAGCTGGGAGCAAGAAATTTCTTATTCCTGTAGAGAAGATCCAGTTTCACGTTAGTTGTTTTGATACAGTGTTGGATATGGATGTCGAATTTGAGTTGCTCATCGATTACTGTACCCATAAACTTAGTGTGAGGCTCAGGTTTGATAATAGAAGAGTCTAAGAAGAAATAGTAAAGGTGGATTTAAGGTGCTGAAGAGATTTGGAGAGAAATAGTAGGAGCTTAGTTTTTTGGGGGTTCAGTATAAGTTGATGCTCTGTGAGCCATTTTTCCACAGATGAGAATGAGTTTTGGGTGATAGAAAGAAGTTTAGAGAATGCTGTCAGCACAAGAGATGAGTAGAGTAATTGGCGTACTGTATGAGGGAGGAGGTGTTGCTGGAGGAGGACAGATGATTGGTGAAGATGGTGAATAGGAGAGGGCCAAGGACTGAGCCTTGAGGGACACCTGTTTGGATAAGTAAGAAAGGGGAGCAAGGAGATTGCCATCTGACAGACTTGAGCCTATTTGATAGATAGCTAGGGAACCGGTGGACAGATTAAGGTCAGTAAGCTTAGTAAGTAGCTTGGAATGGGAGACAATATCGAAAGCTTTAGAGAGGTCAAGAAAGAGGCAAGACATGAGGAGTTTTTTGTCGCTGGCTTCAGCAACAGTGTGAGTGAAGGATAGGAGGGCAGTGGAGGTGCTGTATTATGGCCTAAAACCCATGCCATAAAACCATAAAAACATTGCCAGCACTATCGCACTGAATATTCAGAAAAAAATAGTATATTTTCTCCCCTTCTCATTTCAACTTTTAATGGGTCTCAGCTAAGAAAAGTGATGTCATTGGCAGGTTTATAGTTTAGTACTAGGCATACTGCCCTTGCAGGCCATTTTAAGCCTAGCTAATTATTCCATTTGGTGCTTAAAATTAACCTATATCACTGGAGTTCAGATTCACATAACTCTTCACAAGGTCTATATACCCTAGCAATAACTGCTTGATCAAAACACATTTTAAGGGGATCCATGTATTGTGATAAAGTATTCAGGAGTTGCATCTGCCCATTACATGTATGAAAGGGGTAGCCTTGGGGTAAATTTTCTTTTCCCCATCCATGGATCCAAGTTAAACTTGAATGAGGTTGAGGATAAGCTCTGTTTCACATGGATAGGGAGTCTGTTCCACAGCAGTGGAATTCACTGATAGATTTACCTGTCTCTCCAAACTGTTCAGTTAGTATTGCAGAAGAGGTTTAGGTCCCCTGACTATTTCTGATACCATTCAACTTGCAGATGTGAACAAAGCCCATCAGTAATGGGTAGGAGGATGCCTTGTATGCTAGACACAGGTCACCTCTTTGTTTGTAAATAACCAAATACAGTGATAGAGCTTTGGGGCAATCCATGTAGGACATCTTGTTTTGGCTTTGAATCCTTTGTGTAAGGTATCTCTGTGGACATTCTAGTTGCTGCGAGTGCCAGGACAGATACACGCCTAATGAGGGCAGAGTAAAGGGGATAATGGCATCTCTGGATCTAGAAGCGATCCCATTGTTTATGAGCTGTACAATATAGAAGGCCTTCCTAAATACAATGAAGACGTACTGGTCAAAAGTTAATTGACTGTCCACATAAGTTCCCAAAGCCCAAACTTCTTGGTCAACTCTTGCTGTGTGTTGTCAATGTGGCAGTTCCCTGGGGTGAGTCAACTTTTCAAAAGAAATGACAATGAATTTTTTGGCCTTTAGCTTTAGTCCATGAGTCTGGCACCAATTATTTGTTTGGGATAAGCCTTCCTTTAGGATGATTTGAGTCTTTTGGGGATTCACCCACTGCTCCTAGCTTGCAATCATCTGCAAAATTAGTTAGCCAGAGCCATTTGGTATTTGCTTTTACTTCTGAAAACTAAGTGTCAGATCCCTTTGGTACTGGCTTTTACTTCTAACTAGTAGATGCTGAACAGAAGTCGTCCAAGCACCAAACCCTGAGGGAGGTAGCTTCCTTTATTTTAATCTCCTCCACTTTATCTGTAAGCCAGTTAGCAATTCAGTGGATGATACAAAGGGTTTATTTCTAGTTTATTAAGCTTTTCTACTATGCCTGAACGGAAGATTGTATCAAAAGCCTTGACCAGGTCAAGGTAGGAGGTGTGTACCATTTTACCTTTGTCCAATACTTTGGTGTTTGGTGGCCTTTTCTAAAATGTCTACCAGACTGATTAAGTACTACCTGCTTTTGATGAATCCAAACTGAGATGGGCCCCTATATCTGGAGGTCCTCCTAAGTCCTTCTGGATTAAGACTATGGTAATTCTTTCCATGGCTCTGCATATAAGGCTGGTCAGACTTAAGGGACTGTAATTGTCTGGGGCTGTGGGAAGCTCTTCCCTTATAAAGGGGAATGACCACAGTTGTTCACTGCTTGCTTGGTCTAAAACCTGTATGGAAGCTGAGACGGAACATTGTTGTTAGTGGTGTGACTAAATCATGTTATTTAAGATGTATCCAGAGATACCGTCAGGATCCATCGATGCAGTATTTTTAGCTTTTGGCAGCACTTCTTGGACTTTGTCTTGTGTGATAGCTGGACATGAGTCAATTTCAGGTACATTTTGAGGGTCAGATAAAGGGCAAGAGGGATAAAGTTACAGCTAAGTTTATCAGTCAGTAGGTTCACTATATCTTTAACCTCCAAAGCCATTACATATGTGTATCTCTTGCACACTGCGTTATGCTGTTTGAGTAATAGATGATCATCAGAAAGAATTAGACTTCTTACATTGTCTCACAATACCAATCTCAATCAGCATAGCTGCAGAAGTTGTGTTGAAGTGCTGGTTCATGGTTTATACAAGAGTAATGTAGGGGGCTTGGGGGGTTCAACTGCTTTGAGTTGGGTTGGTGTTGGGATTCAAGGGTTAGTTTAGGTAGACATATTGATGAGCAGTGAGGGAGATGCCTAATGTGTTAGGCTGGGATGTACAGATATTCCTGGCAGACTTTACTGCAGCTTAGGGTATGATTACATTTGCTCAGTGCAAGTTACTGAAGCCTCAAGTTTAGACTGCTAATGTTGTATGGATTAGGAAGTCTTTCTACAAAGAAAAAGCCTTTTGCACAGCCAACACACTAAAGAGTCCAATGGTGGCGGTGTGCTGAGGACAACTTAGTTCAGCTTTTTTTCTTCCTCTTTGATGAATAATCTCACAGTTCAAGGCTTACCATGATTCTCAGAATTTTAAGTAAAAGACCTTGAGTAAGCTCTGCTCAGTGCAGGTTACAGAAGAAAATTTTAAAAGGAAACCAATCCAAAAAAGCCAAAAAATCCAGACAATGGGAACTCTGCAACTCTGAACCTCTAATAAATCACTGTTTTCTCACCACTATGACTCTGTGCTACTGGTCTAAAGTCTCAGGTAGGCCATAAATTCATTACAGTTGGGGCAGAGGCACCTGTGGTTCCTGTAGCAGCAGGGAGAGCAGTGTTTCATGTAATAGTGGAGGAAGTTGCTGTTTAACTGTATTTTTCATACTGCTAACTCTATTCTTTTGACTATAAGTGATTGATCTGTGCTTCACCGTAAGTTTTTTCTTACTGAGTTCTTAATCCTAAAATTGCACAGCATAGTCTAGATAAAGGTCTGTGGTATCCAGAGCTTCAGCTGCACAGTTTTTAACCCTTTTTGAGGCATTCCATCTACAAGTTTTCCCTTAGTAGCACTTGTGTTATCATCTAGTAGTACTACTCGTAGACCTTCCTCCATTTACCCTCTTAGCTCCTTAAGTTTCTGACAAATATGGATGGACAATTTCCTACTTTTTCTCCTGCCAGTCTGGTCAATATGGGCATCCTGAGACAGTGCAGCAACTGCCTCATGTACACGGACAACCCCCTACTACTACTACCACCTAGGAACACAACTTGTGAGAGAAGCAAATACATCAAGCACCTAGTGTCATTGTTCTCTCCCCCACAAACCAATACATCTGGCACTGAGAAGGTTGGCAACATGAACACCACACCTCAAACATCACCCACACCTACACAACACACTCCCACATATGCGAAGGCCCACAACAAAAACATACGTAAACAAGAGAGACATCCAAGGCATAAACGCATGCAAACTCCACTGCCCACCACACCACACATTGCCCACACACCTGTGTCTCACAGCCACTAAGGCCTAAACATAAACCCAACATATTAGTCATAGGAGACTCCATTGTGAAACACACAGATGTGCCCCTCACCAGGATGGATAAGGAGAAAGTCACGGTTAGTTGTTTGTCGGGTGCCAGAATCTGCCATATCACCAAAAGTCTCTCAACAGGTACTCTTATGACTCTGTCATAGTCCATGTTGGAGTGAATGACTTGAGATGTACCTCCCTGGACTATATGAAGAGTGACATGATCGAGCTTGTTGAGTATGTGTCCCAGGCAGGTATGTCCCTAGCCTTAAGCAGCATTCTACCATCACCCAGAATGATGCTTCAATACAAACAGAAAATGATTAAGTTTAACAAATGGCTTAGTTTCTGGTGTCATCCAAAGGAGATCCAGTACCTGACAGCTTGATTTGCCAGAGATGCATTCCATCTGTTTCCCTTGGGCTTCAGGCTCCTGGCAAAGACTCTTGCCTCTCCCACAGTGCCTTTTTTGGGCAATGCCATGAGATCAAAACTGCCAACATAAAAATTTCACCAAAACGTAAATTAAAGGTCATGCTGCTAAACGATAGGAGTCTAAACATGAAACTGCACTCATTGCAAGCATTCTTAACCCTGAAAGAAGTTGACATTTGTACAGTCACAGAAACCTGGTTCAATGCTGCGGAGAGCACCCCAGTCATATCAGGTTACTCATCCTATCATTCATTCAAACCCCAAGCCTTGGGCAGCAAAACAAAAGTAGGTGGAGTTGCTATATATAGATTATATATATATATATATATATATATATATATATATATATATATACATACATGTATATATATAAAAGACATACACACCTCTAGGCTGGTCAAACAGTATGATGCAAATACTCCAGGAGCAGTTAACAATTTACAAAACCCCTATTCAAATCATAGCTAGATACAGGCCTCCAACTTTGACTCAAGATGCCCACTCCACCTATCTGGACCTCTTCGAATCTATCATGATTCAGCCCTTTACCCTTATCCTGGGTGACTTTAACTATCCAAACATAGATTGGAAGAAATACTCATGCCAAAACACAAATGCCCAGAGATTCCTTGATTTCATCAAAGCAAATGCCTTGGAGCAGTTGGTTGACACCCCCACAAGAGGTGAAAATATTTTGGACTTGGTATTAACCACCTTGAGTAACCACTGTAGCAGCCCTACATTGTCATCATCCCTGGTAAGATCCGACCACAAAGCAGTCACTTTCAAAGTCACCATCTCCCCCAACCCCCCCCCCCCCCCTCCCCAGCTACGGTCAAACATAAAAACATCTCTAAAGCTGATTACAACCTCCTAAGGGAAGGTATAAACAGCTTCAAAGCCCCTCCCACTCCACAGAAATTGGCACATATGTCCAAACTTACACCGAAGTACTATATGAGCATTTATATAGCTGCATGGAATCAGGAATACCAGACAGGATGAAATCCTCTTCCTCAAGGAAGAGTAATCCTGTCTGGTGGATATCTACAATAAATAAACTCTATAATAAAAGGAAAAAAAATGCTGTCCAGGACCAAGAAGGAGCAGGTTTCTAATTGAAAGCAATCTCTCCTTAGCCTGAACAAGCAAATAAGAGCACTAGTGAAATCCTCCAAAGCAAACTTCAAGTCCAAACTGGCCACATCTACTAAAGACAATCATAAGGCTTTCTTCACATATGTCATCAATCTCAAGGGGAAGCACCAGATCTGCTCATAACTAGTGATCAAGAACACCACATGCACAAACCCTGTAGATACAGCCAACCTGCTGGCAGACAGGATCAGTGAAAACTTCACTCCTCTGTCATTGTCGTCGTCCCCCATAAGTAAAACAGGACATCCCCAGTACCTGCCCCCCTCTCCTTATCTCTAGGGAGCAAGTCATCACTATCCTCTCACAGGCAAAAAAAATACAGCCCCCATGGGATCGGGTAATATCCCAGGCTGCATCCTGCATAAACTCAGGCAGGAACTTGCAGCACCATTAGGCACTCTATTCAACCAAAGCCTAAGTACTGGCTTCATCCCAGTCGAGTGGAGGACAGCTACTGTCATCCCTTTGCACAAAGGTGGAGCATCCACTGATCCAGGAAATTACAGACCCATCAGCCTAACTAGCTTGATCTGCAAGACCATGGAGCGGATTATCATGGACCTCATTACCAAGGACATTGGCAACCTCCAGACACTTGATCCTACACAGTTTGGTTTTGTCAAGGAGGTCATGCCTGTTAAATTTGGTCGGCTTCTTTGAGACAATCACCAAGACCATGGATGAGGGGAAGACAGTGCACACCGCCTACCTTGACCTGGCCAAAGCCATAGATGTTACTCCCAACTCATGGTATAATAGATAAACTCTCTCAACTAGGCATCAATCTGTATGTTACCAGATGGGTGGCAAACTGCCTTACTGATAGAACCCACCTAGTCAAAACAGGAGAAGCCACCTCAAGTAGTAGACCAGTAACAAGCAGTGTACCCCAGGGATCGGACTTGGGGCCTCTGTTTGGGATACACTTCTCAGAGGTGCAGGCCAAATCTAGTGGGCTATGGCCGACCAAGTCTGCAGATGACTGCAAGCTGGGTGCTGTCAATTCCCCCTAGTGATGTGGACATCTTCCAAGAGGGTCTCACCCAAACAAATGACTGGTGCCAGAAACATGCCCTCAAACTGAATGCCAAAAAATGCATCATCATCCCTTTTGGGGAGAATGAAGTCTCCACAAATTATCACACTGATAATAAGGCACTAAGCATGCAATCAGTCGTGAGGGACTTGGGAACCCAGGTTGACAGCAAACTGACTTTTGACCACCATATTGCCTCCGTTGTACGGCCCACCTCATTAGTAAGGGTATCTCATCCACGGACAAGGTGGTCATAACATCCCTATATTCTTCCCTTATAAGACCAATTATTGAATACAATGCCCCTTTTGGTATGTAACTCGCAAAGCACATGCAGTAGCAGCTAGAGAGACCACAGAGACTCCTCACCCGGAGAATCCAGGACCTCAAACATCTACCCTACACAGATAGGCTAAAAGCCCTGTCCCTCTAATCAGTCTCCTACAGACTCCTCAGAAGTGACCTCTGCCTGGTATACAAAGCAATCTTAGACCCCGTCCTGATGGGACTGCTGCATATACGCAAGTCAAGCTCCCCTCGAGTAATCTGCACGCGGGACCTCAACCTGGTCTGTGACATCAATAGGAATTGCTGGCGGGACAGATTTGTGTCGCAGAGACTCCCTCCTTTTGTGGAACAGACTCCCTCTCCATGTAAAGCAGAGTACTTCATTAAACCTTTTTAAGCGCAACCTGGATAAGGAACAGAAAATACACTCCTGGGATTCCACCTATGTCCCTGCTGGATAGTGGCATAGGGTGCTGACTTGTTGGAACATGGGCTAAATTCTTGGCTAGGCTTGTAGGGCCTCAGGGTCAATAGCCTAGTAACTTTCTATGATCCTAAGAGGGGGAGGGGGATCTGTAACAATATAACAATTAAACAGCAGGGAAATCAGCAGTACTTGCAACAAACAGAAAACTCTGTAAGTGCAGCTTAAACAGGCAAATGATAAACAGAATTAAAGTTGTTTTATTTTACAGCCACATTTGGTTCTGTATTTATATACATTCTTATTTTAAATGGATAAACAGAATAACTCATATTTAAACAGAATTTCAGTATAAACAGTTTGTATGGGCACAGATCTTGCAGTAAAACTTGAAACACTACCACCATTCTGAAATAAAACTAAAATGCAATAAAGCTAAATGCAAAAAAATGCGTAGTAATCCCCTTTGGAAAAAACAGAGTACCCGCAAACTACAACATAGGAGGTAATCCCCTGAAATCTGAAGAAGAAATAAGGGATCTAGGGACCCAAGTAGATAGTCAGCTTTCCTTTGATAACCATGCTGCCAAAGTGGCTAGAAAATCCTTCTATGTGACCCATCTGATCACGAAAGGGTTCGCATCAAGATCTAAGGATGTAATGGTGCCCTTCTACTCTTCCCTCATCAGACCCATTATTGAGTACAATGCACCAATTGGAATGTACCTGGCTAGACATCTTCAGCAGCTAGAGACCACAGAGGTACCTAACCAAGAGGATTACTGGCCTCAAACAGTTGCCCTATGCAGCACAATTGAAAAAGCTAAGACTGTTCTCTGTTGCATACCGCTTTCTTAGAGGCGATCTCTGTCTAACGTACAGAGCCATGTCCAACCCAGAATTATTGAACATGCTCCATCTTAGCAAAACCAAATCTACTCGAGCTACACGCTCTAGGGATATAAACCTCAACACAACAATGAATAGAACATGCTGGAGGGATAGATACCCTTCGCAGAGACTTCCCTTACTATGGAACAGGGTCCCGATCTACATAAGACAGAGCCCCTCACTATCACTCTTCAAGAGGAACCTTGATGAGTGGATGGGTAACAGAAAGTTCACACCGGGGATCACACCAACAGCACTACTAGATAGGGGCCAAGGGTACTAGCTGCTAGTACAAGGGTCTAGGGAACTACTAAAGGGGCGGTGAATACCGCACAATGGGGCTGGGCTAATATATGCCTTCGGGCAGATAGCCTAGTACCAACCTATGAACCTATAAAAGACTGGCAACCAACCAGTCAGAAATTACATGTAAATGGATAAAATACAGTGAAAGATGTATAAATGTGTAAATGAGGCACAGATCCTGCAGTATATACAATTCGACTATTGTGAATACAATTACAAGACTGTGATACCAGACTAAGCAGAAATTACAAGCTAGTAACTTTTTACATTAAAAACAAACAATATATCTTAAAAGGTACAAACAACAGCATAAAGTCACTTGTAACTTTAAGTGAAACTGAAATATGCAAGGAAAATTGAAATAATATTTTTTTTCTTACCCTTTTGACAAAAAATCTCACAGTTCAAGGCTTTCCATGCTTCTCAGAGTCTTTAGTAAAAGACCCTGGGTAAGCTTAGGTCAGTGCAGCATACAGAGAACAAGCTAAGGAGGAAACCAAGCTAAAAAAAAAAAATGGAATAAATCCAGCTAATGGAGCACTGTGACTCAGAACCTGTAGCAAATTACAGTGCCCTCACCACTAAATCTTTGTGCTACAGATATTCCAGACAGCTAGAAATTCAGGAGTTTTTAAGATAGGAGTACTTGTGGCCAAATGAGATAAAGCATCAAAAACACTCAAGTTTTGTGTTCACTGCTAGACCTAAGAAACTAAACAAAGAAGCACTTGAAAACCAGTCTGTAGAGCAATGTGGTAGAATTGCGTGTTTTCACTACAGGTGTCTACTTATCATACCAAAGAAAGCTTACTCGGTTATTCTGTGGGCTACACGACCGGTAACAGTTGGGTTTAAGGAACATTAGAAACACTGCTTGGCCCTTGATTTTAGAGTGAAATTATTTGAATTTGTAACAGCAAGGATAGCTTCTACTGGGGGTAAATGGAGGACTGGAAATATAAGTATTTTTTTTCTTGGTTTTAAGGGAAGGAATTTGAATTACTAACAATAGTGCTGTTCAGTCTTACTCTCTATAAACTAACATCCTAGGTATACTTCAAAGAGCATTTGATAAGTGTGCAAACTATCGGCTGTCAAGCATACATCAAGCACCAACAAGAAACTAAAACTTCACACAAGTGGTGAAACAGGTAATGAACCATAGGCACTGTGATGAATGCAGGGAAGTTTAAAAATGCCTGAACTGCAAAGCATTATGAAACATCCCAGAACTGCAAATGCACATGGGATATGGGTCTCAATGTATTAAAAAACACATACAAGCTATGAAACAGGGATGAACTGCACTTGAATTTACAGTAATTTACTCTGAAGTAAAAATACAGTCTGAGGTACAGTAGGTGGTAGGAGATGCATCAGTTTCTGTTCAGAAGACTATTTGTACAAGGCTCATTAGCCACAACGTATACAAAGAAACTGCCTATAACATTATATCCTGGGAATTTAACAATTCTGCATTTGAATCAGAATGATACATTTAGGACGTTTGACTTCACCAGCAACAGCCAATCTAAAAATGAAGGCAATCTTCTGACAGGGACTCCACAAGAGAGCAGGAGGGATTGGCAGCAAGGAGGACTATGTGCAGTTAAGAGGAAAATGGGTTTCAAGTTAATATCAAAGTTGTACAGCAAATAAGATAAGTACACTAAAGATCAATGTCTAAACAATGGCAGGGTAGTTTACTAATACAGTGTATGCCGTGCAAAGGCAAAAATACAGGAAAAGGGTCTGTCACATTCTCAAAGGACTGAAGGCAAAGCTTATCATAACAGTGGCTAAGAGTACTACAACAAACTGAAGAAATTACTTCAGCTAGCATGTGTCTGGTATAATGGTACAGAAGGCACATCTTAGGGAGAGGGTTGTAAAGTACAATCTCATTTTTAGGCTATACTGAATGTTTTATTATTTTAATGTGGAATGTTACATTCACACGTCTCTTTGAAATAGAATTTTGCATGTTTTTTCCTGACTGCAGTTATAAGTCAGGCTGAAACAAAATAATTTTGCAATGTGCTCAAACATTCCTGAATATTTTTCATTTATCTAGTTTTTGCTTTTTTTAACATTCATGAATAATTTTGATATTTAAGGAACATGACAGCAAGACAGTCTTTTAAGCAGACTGAATCTCTGTACTATGATAGCACAGTAGACTCCCTCTTATCCGGCCTCTGTTTAAGCTGCCATCAGATTTCTGCTGTAGCCCTAGCAAAAGACAACAGAGAAAACAACACTTCTGCCTCCTCTGGGCTAAATAATGACAGACATTTGAGTTTTAGACTTCATATTCATTAGAAAAATGCATGCTAACAGAAATCCTGTTATTCTAGCTGATTTCTAACCTATAAATGATATTCTGTATCCACTTTCTGATTGACCAGCCATTTGTTTATCAGGTCTAAAATCCAGTCCCAGCGAGACTGGATTACAGGGCGTCTACTGTAAATGCTGAAGGATGAGAATTGTGAAGTAAGATGCATTGTTACTTCTTGGAATGAGCTAGCATTTCATGATTTCATCTTACCGCGTAACAAGAAATGCACATGTACACTTCTTTGTTACTACTAGCCAGCATGACTAGTCACCTCTGATTTACCTTACAATGTAAATATTTCTAACTACACTGTAGAGCAGGCTGAGCTTATGATACTGTAAAATGTACTGCATTCTTGGTTTGAGTTTGAGAGTTTACCATCTTGTTTATGGTAACAGATTTGTAATTAAAGGTTCAGTATGAAAAATGTCTTTTGTGCAATACACTAACAATGCATCCAAATGCTTCAGTGTGTCACAATTACTGATGTCCAAGAAATA
The DNA here is from genome assembly GCF_019279795.1 of Protopterus annectens. Lineage (NCBI taxonomy): Eukaryota > Metazoa > Chordata > Ceratodontiformes > Protopteridae > Protopterus > Protopterus annectens. The sequence goes on from NC_056737.1 coordinate 17,919,639, forward strand.
CCTAGTGGATTTGTGGGCTGATGCAGTATGGCCTAATAAGGAGAAAGGATGGCAAACGACAAAAGCAGAAGTGTGTACAATGGACACTACACATAGTGTGATAACTTGTGCAGTGGAGAAGCACACTCTCAACATGAGACTGAAGAAAGTATGGGATAGATGTGAAGCTATAAGTGAACATCTTTCTTTCAGCTGCTTCCCATTCTTTTATCCCCCTTCACCTTCTGCATTACCCCTAAAGCAAAAACAAACAGAAAACTATATCACCAGAGACAATGAAGACAACACAGGAAAGGAAAGGCAAGCTGAAAGCGAATCAATGAAGTAATATAAATGCAACTTACTAACCAGCTACATATGCCAAGGGCCTGTACAATTTAGCATGAAAAAAACATATATAATTCATTAAAAAAAACTAAAAAGCACAGATTGGTGAAATTCTTCACTCTTCCCCACAAGACAAAGGAAACTAATCAGGAAGCTTTAGACTAGGGCAAACAGAAACAAAACTGCCTGATGACATGGGAAAAAAAGACTGGAAGAGCAACAGAGTAGTTCAGGTTAGGCAGTGTAAGAACCTTTGAGAAAACTTCAGTATATTGATTCTAACCATACGCAACACCATTCTGAAGCAGTAAGGGCTTACAGCTCTAAAAATCCTCAAACCAGACATGTCAGACCCCAGAATAATTATTCTTCCATGAAACAAGTTCCGCTAGCTTTTTCACAGTAAAATTTAAGTCAGAGGAAGGAAAATAGTCATTTAAAAGCCTTACAAGTGAAAAGAGCTCCCTCAGAAATGACTAAGCAGCTTAAATGATACTTTTTATTGCTTATATTGACTTACATGAAAACAGATATGTAATGCACTCCAAAACTGGAGTAGCAGGGAAGAGAGCAAAACTGGGAAGATGGGTAATCTAGCACAATATTAGGAAGAAGTTCATTTTAGGAAGAGTATACTTTAACTGGTCCAAATTTATATATTTATTTATTTGGGAAAGGTGGACTGCACTACAAAGGACCATTCTCAGCCATGAGACATGATAAACAGTAGTAAAAATATTGCAAAATTTAAGAAGAATACAAATTTTTTTTTAATGGGTTGAGGAGAAAAAAATAAGAAATGTGCTAGTTTGCTCTGATGTGTGTGCAGTTCTATGAAATGGATATGATGAGTACAGCAGAATCAGATGTAAAGCAGGAGCAGGTGGGATTACACAGATTTTTGTATAATGAAAAGGAGGGGATATGTGTGATATAAGTAGGAAATGAATTTCACAGCTTTGGGTGTGAAACAAAGAAGGATTGGTTTATATATACAGATGGTTGCAATGAGTACAAAGTCAGTTTAGAAACAGTTGCAGTTTTGAGACACTGAAAATATTTCCTGGATTTTAATTTTAATATAAAGGAATTACTGGTTGAAACTGAAGATTCTTTAATGACTAGCATGTATTGGGACTGAAGGTATATGGGTTGCATATTAGCATTTGATAAATGTATAATGATACTGAAGTTTGAGGGACAAGTTAATGAACAGACATACTTCACTTAGGCAGATCTGTAATTTGTGATGAGGTACAACGCAAGGCAGGTGTCACAAGAGACCTAACCAGGAGACATTTAATATCATTGAATAGCTTCTGTTGGGTAAGAACTGATTGGGAGTTTTCATTTGTACTTAGAAATTACAGACTGCTTTACTTAAAAGAGAGTTAAAGATCCACCATCTGAAGTGTCTGATAATTAGGCTTAAACTGGTGAACCAGTTAATGAAACGGGACTTTTTAAAGTTAGTTATTTAGTTATTTTACCAAATGTCAGAATACCAGGATATGTGATACGAGATAATTGGCATACAGAAGATACTTCTGGTAAGATAACATTCTTGAAATTTGATTGATGGAGAGGGGAAATAAGTGATACCTTATGACTGATCCTGAAAGCTAACAGGTAGGGGCATAAGTGGAGTGAAAGAGTAACTGAACACTACATGTATGGTTGTGAAATTTAAGAACTCTCTGAACTACAGCCTTGAGTTGCTGGACTGTCCAGATGATGTCAGTATGTAACACGCGATGAGATATAGTGCAGGATGCTCTGGCAAGAACTATAAATAAGGCTCCCGTTAGACAGTCCAAGTTCTTGTTACTGAATATTTCACTGATTAAAATTAGAATAATCTCTACTACTTCGTGGAGTACATCTGCTGAGAATTCAGTTTCAAAGTGACATTTAAAGGCAGGATCATGCTCAGTGACAACAGTGAGACCTTTAGAAACTACGGGAAGTAATGAAGTCCCATTGTTAGGTTGTGCAATCTGAGGGCTGCTTCAGAGAAGCCTGAGGACGGCATGAGAATTTTCTTGCTGTTAAGAAGTTTCAAAGACAGAAGACATGGTATACTCAGTAGGATGAGTGTCAACTGCATGGCCTAAAATTACAGACATTGGTGTGGCAACCATGGTCCTAAAACAAATGTTATATACTTACCATAATGTTAAATCTGGATGAGCAGGTACATCTTCATCAACAATTAGGACTAAAGCCTCCAGTCACCATTCTGCATGTCATATGAAATTTTCCAAGGTTTCTGCCCCATTTCCATTAATGCTCTGCCAGAAAGCTTCCTCTGCAGATCTTTGCTAGGCTGCGGCAACACACTTCAGAAAGAGCCATGTTATGACACAAAATTTTTTCAAAGCCATATCTGCTCAGATGTAAAGGAATTAATGATCTATATGTTAATGTGAACAGATCTGCTCATCCAGATCTAATGCTATGCTAAATACACTGGAATAACACTGGGCAAGCAGTCAAAGAAACAATAAGAAGTCTAGCCATACACACCTTACTAGACGCATTTAAAAGTTCTTGCTCTGCTTTTCCAGAACTTAAGTGTTTACCCCCCAAAAAGGGCAAGGCAATTTATTATAACCCCGGTGTACATTTATGTCTACCCATCCAATCATCAAGGCTAGCTTTAAAGGTTGCCAAAGCAGTATTTTGCTTGGTCTGTTCAATAAAGAACTGGCTTCCCCTGAGCTGTGACAAACAGAAAGTAATTCAAAGACACAGCCCACTCCTACACCCTCGGCCTTATCAATGGAGGGTTTAGCAGTGAATCTCTCACTATGAGTCCTCCGTGTTTTGTCGAACATGCGTTTGGTTGACAAATGCAGGGATGGAGTTTAATGTCGATGTTACAGATAGCAAACTGGTCTATATGTCAACTGTGTGTCTCATCCAGACAGTTGAGTGGGGTTGGAGGGGGTTAGATTGTTTGTGCATATGTTAGTAACTGAGAGTTAGGGTTAGGGTCAAGGATAAGTGATACAGGCATAGTATGTTTGTGTGTGTACTTCAGGGTAAGGGTTAGGTAAGGGGATAGATGTAATGTTATCAGTGAGTGTCTGTATCCGGTGTGTTTTGTGCAGCGGCAGTGTTATGGGAAGATTTTTATTAAGGTAAAATGTAGGTTTAGGGTTGGGGAAAGGGGCAGCATTAGAGTTAGGGTTAGCACTTAGCAGGGTTAGGGTTAGCACCAATTACTAAGGTGCTGTAGGGTGGTGGAGGGAGTAGATTAGAAAAAGAAGTAGCATGAGACATCCATCTAGGAACTGTTAGCTTTGACACTGGTTGTCTTTTTTTTTTTACCTTCACAGGAACCAAACAACTGCTCAGTTTTCCTGAAGGATTTTGTTCTAAGTAGTATCTAAGCTGCCTGTGGGCATCCAAAGTATTCAAAACTCTTTCTCCCTTGTTATTAAGCTTTAGAAAGAATACTTGGAGATTAATGGACTGGTTCAAGGTAAACCCTGAAACCACTTTAGTCAGAAAATAAGGATTTGTTCTCAAGGAAACCCTGTGTTCTTATGGAAAATGAGGTAAGCTGACTCACAATTAGAGCATGTAACTCAGATAATCTTCTTGTAGAAGTCGGAGCAAAATAAAACATTTTTTCCAAGTCAAGAACCTCAAATCAGGAAGTCTGATGAGCGGATTCAAATGGAAGAAATCTTAGCTTTTCCAGCACAAACTTAAGATCCCTCAGAGGAGCCACCCATCATCTAGGCAAACAGACATGTAAAATCCCTTTCAAAAACTTCTTGACTTGAAAACAGGAAGAAAGGAGGAATCTATGAGCAACAAGCAGAAATGGCCAAAAGATGAATCCTGACTGATAGAGTAAGAAGGGTCAGAGGGCAATAGCTCAAGACAAATATTTTTAAATAAGAGGTATCTGAGCCTTAAAAGGGTCCTGATTCCTAGTGTGGCACCAACTAGAAAATCTTGTCTACTTGCACATGTGATTTCCTACTAGCAAGTTTCTTATCCTTATTTAGTACATGTTGCACATCTTCAGAGAAAAAGGATCCTAAAGGGCATCAGTACTCCATCATGCAGGTAGTCAACTGAGGTGTGTCAGGTAGGAGTGTATCAAACAATCCCTGACTTGTTTGAATAAATTCAGCCTGTGGGTGAGGCCACTAGTAATTGCCCTTGACCATTTTAAAAACAAAGGAGAACTGTTACCTGGACCAAAAGGCAGTCACCACCGCCACCTTTGCATAGTCCTTATAGAGAAGAACCCTGGGTATCACAGTAAAGGGTTTAAAAGCATACTGGAACATACCAGTCCATGGGACCGAGAAATAATCTGTCTTCCAGCCCTGTGTGGAAGGAATTCTGGAGCAGAATTTCTTTCACAGTCTGTTCGAAAGCTACGAAATAGATCTATTTGAGGTGTTCCTCAGTTGCATCAATTCTTGGAAGACCTCGGGTGAAGTTTCTAACAGTGAGGGTTTGTCCTGGTCAGCTTGTATTTTACAATGCTTTGCTCTGACAGAATGTATGATTCCAAGAAACAAATTAAGCTGAATTGCCACTTCTCAGGTCATCATGTAAAGTCCACAAACAGGGTAAGATCTGCTACACCCTTGTTTATATACCACATCACTGTGGTGTTGTCTTTGATTACTTGCAGAGGTCCTGGGGGGCCAGAGAAGATTTAAAGGACAACTACGGGAAGCAGTACATAATTTCATCTCTCAAATACATTTTCTTTCCCTATCTGACAATCCCACTACTCAAAAACATAATTAAATCTAAAATAAGTATTTTTTCCTCTGTTCCTGAAATCGAGAGCTAGCTATTATCGGTAGTGCAAGCCATGTAAAAAAAATATATATATATATATATATCTTCCGACAAGTCGCCCATCATTTAGACATCATTTTTCGAATGAACACACCCCCTCTTCTGAATTTGCCCTGGAAACGCCCACTCTTTAATCATGCACGCCCTTGGAAGGATTAACATTCAGTTGCACCATTTACACAGCCTTCCTATGAGCATAAAAACCCTCACGACAAGAAAGAAGCAGGAACTTTTCACAGGTGAACTATTGACGCGCGGCTTTGTTTTCTTATCGGCTTAGACCAGTGATACAGACTTTTCAGGGACTAACATTCTAAGTTTTTTGCTGCCGTTACCGTTGGGAAATATTTAACTTTGTTATCTGAAATTGTTCATCATTTTGTGGATCGTACTGCATGAAGATAAACAACTTTTTACAGCAGTTTATTGCAGATGTTTTCTGCAGAATTGTGTTTATTTACAGTGGTCTAGTTTCTTTGCTTGGATTATTTTGAAGAACTGAATGTGCCATACCTCTCAATGTTTTATGCACAAGAAATGTAGACTAAGCCAAAAAATAATGGCGGGAGATAGGACCAAAAATAGGGACAAATTTTTAATATTGCTGCTGAAAAGGTTGCTAGACTAAAAGCTCTTAAGTCACCATGTATATTCTGAAGGACAAAAGACCCAAGGTAAGAATGTTTTATCCCAGGCTTTTGTTTCAGTGAGACAATATACTTAGCAGTTCTTCTGATAATTACTGACACTTTTTAGTTTAGTTCTAATTGAATATTGAATACATCATAGCCTGAAAGATTGTTTCCAGTAACACTGTGTTGTATGTTAGAGAATAGCATGTCATTCATGGTGAAATTACTCACTTTACTTTGTAGAACCCCTGAAAATGAAACTTTTGACTAGTGGGCTTAATCAGTTTACAAAAAAAAAAGACAATGAAGACTCATACTGTGCACCTAAAGTATGCTGGGCTTACCCTTGACGTTTTGCATCAGAAATTTACTGAGATTCAAATATTATGTCTTGTAATGTATACTGAGGCTGTTTTCAAGCTATACATGGTATTGTCATGTACTGTCTACTACTAATGGTATCAGACATACGGGTATACAAATGTAATATCAGTTTGCAGTACCAAATATAATGAAATTTAATGTATTACTTCTAGTTCATGGACTGGAGGTTTTTTGGAATATGTTGTCACTTTGAAAAAAAAAAACATTTGTGAGTAGTATCCCACAATTATACTGCAAGTAGGAGGAGTTATATGTTATTACATAAGTACTTTTATTCCAATTAGGTGTGTATCTTTTTTTCACCACGTGTACCTCATTTTCAAGAACCTTTGTACTATTTTCATCCTCTGCAAAGTGAGAGGAATTGTAATGTATGATTACTTCCTTAGCCAGTAGTTTGCTACCGTAATAATCAGTATTTTGAGGTAACTACAGTCACAGCATCTGAGAAGTGAACACAGGCAAAGTAGCTATAGCTGCTGTTCTGAGTATTCTGTGGGTGAAATATAACTAACTGCTGTGATGTTGTTGACTAAATTATTCTGGGCTGGCTTGGCAGGATTAATGTGTGAATGACTTAAGACGTACCTCCCTGGACTACATGAAGACAGAAATAACTGAACTCTCAGAGCATGTGTTACAGGCAGGTATGACCCTAGCCATAAGCAACATCCTACCTTTACCAAGAATGATACCACAATACCAACAAAAAAAAATTGACTTCAACAATTAGCTTAGTTTCTGGTGTCATTCTAAGGGGATCCAGTATCTGTCTGCCTGTGATGACATGGTTGACAGGCCTCGATGCTTTGTCAGAGATGGCCTTCACCTGTCACCACTGGGTTTCCAGAACCTGGCCAAGGCTCTCACCTCCCCCATTGTGCCTTTTTTAAGCAATGTCCCAAAGACAAGCCATCCAGCATAAAAGATCTGTTAAAAACAAATTGAAGGTCATGCGGCCTAACGCTAGGAGCCTACCTGAAAATGGACTCACTGGAAGCCCTCCTTGCCCACAAAGATGCTGATATCTGTGCAGTCACAGAAACCTGGTTCAAGGCTGTAGAGAGTACCCCTGCCTTACCAGGCTATACCTCATTCCACACATTTTGTCCCGAAAATGAGGTCGGGAAGACTATGGGTGGTGGAGTCTCTATCTTCATCAAGGACAGGCACACCTCCAGACTGGTTTGCCAGCATGACGCACTGGAACTACTCCAGGTACAACTGACATTTGGCAAGACACCCATCCAAGTTATAGATAGCTACAGACCCCCCTCCATGACCCAGGACACCCACTCCTCTTATTTGGATCTACTAGACTCCATCAAGGTATCTGCTAATACCCTGATTCTTGGTGACTTCAACTACCCACCATAGACCGGGTGAACTATTCTTGCACTAATGCACTGTCTCAATGATTCCTCGACTTCATCAATTCTAATGCACAAGACCAGCTCGTCTCATTCCCCACAAAGGGAGATAACATTCTGGACTTGGTTCTCACCAACATAGGCGACCGCTGCACCACTCCCATAGTATGTCCTTCCCTGGTTTGATCAGATCATTGGACTGTCTCAATCAAAGTTTCTATCCCACCCAACCCCCCCCCCCCAGCTGAAATCAAGCTAAAACAAGTCTCAAAAGCTGACTACAACCTCCTAAGGGAGGGTATAAGCTTCACAACACCACCCCCAGAGGATGCAGACAACTATGCTGAACAATACACCAATGCACTTTACAACCACCTGTACAACTGCATGGACTCAGCCATACCCAGTATAATTAAAACCTGCTCCTAAAGGAAACATAACCTGTTTGGTGGATATCCTCTATCAACAGGCTTTACAACAAAAGGAAAAAAAACTGTTGTCCAAGGGTAAAAGGGAACAAATTCCAAATTGGAAAAATCTCCCTCCTTAGCCTCAACAAGCAAATTAGATCACTAGTGGAAACCTCCAAGGCCAATTATGAATCAAAACTAGCCTCCATAACAAAGGGAAACCATAAAGTCTTCTTCAGTTATGCCAGGAACCTCCATGGCAGAGCCCAGGTTTGTTCCGAATTAGCACTTAACAGTATCACATACACTGATTCTGTTGACTTAGCCAACCTGCTAGCAGATAGGTTTAGCGCAAACTTCATCCCCGTCCCCCCCAAAGGCCCTTTTGACATCCCCAATACTTGTCCCACACCTAACATCTCTGTAGATCAAGTGTTGCAGGCCCTATCCAAGGCAAAAAACGCAGCTTCCCCCTGATAGTATCCCAGGATGTATTCTGCACCATCTCCAGCAAGAACGGGCTTCACCATTGGGCATCCTATTAAACCACAACCTAAGTACTGGCTTCATTCCAATAGAGTGGAGAACTGCCATTGTCATCCCCTTGCACAAAGGTAGTGCCACTGCTTATCTGGAAACTATCACCTCACACCCCATAAGCTTGACAAGTCTGATCTGTAAAGCCATGGAGTGTATTATTACGGATCTTATAAACAAGGTCATAGGCAATCTCCAAGCAATTGACCCCACCCAGTTCGGATTCATCAAGGGAAGATCTTGCCTGTTGAACACGCTCAACTTCTTTGTGACCGTCAGCAAAGCCCTGGATGAGGGAAAGTCAGTACTTACAGCTTACTTTGACTTGGCCAAGGCCTTTGACACAATCCCCCACTCGGGCATCATTGAAAACCTAACACAACTTGGCGTAAATCCCTATCTCATCAGGTGGGTAGCCAAGTGGCTCACAGACAAGTCCCTCAAAGTCAAAACAGGCACTTCCACCTTAAATAGCAGACCTGTCACTAGTGGAGTTCCACAGAGATCTGTCTTGGGACCCCTACTGTTTGGCATCTATTTCTTTGAGGTACAGGCAAAGACAAAAGGCCTGTGGCTGACCACATTTGCCAATAACTATAAGTTGGGTGCTGTCATTGACTCCCCAAATGATGTTAACTTACTGCAAGAGGGTCTCACAGCAATGGTGCCAAAGTCATGACCTCAAGCTGAATGCAAAAAAATTTATTATACCATTCATCAAAAACACAACCCCTACTGATTACCACATCAATGGCAACCCCCTAAGCATACAACCGGTGGTGAGAGACCTGGGCACTCAGGTTGATAACAACCTCACATTCAACCATCATGCAGCAGCAGTGGTCAGAAAAGCCTTTTACTTGGTTCATCTCATAAGTAGAGGGATTGTGTCCAGAAAAAAGGAGGTTATTACTTCCCTATACTCCTCCCTCATCAGACCAATAATTGAGTATAACGCCCCATTTGAGATGTACCTCTCTAAACATCTGCACTAACTGGAAAGGCCACTGAATTACCTCACAAAGAGAATCCATGGCATCCAACACTTGTCCTATGCATCCAGGCTCAAATCACTATCACTCTACTGGTGTCATACAGATTGCTCAGGGGTGATCTGTGTCTCGCCTACAAAGCAATCTTGGATGCTGCCCAACTAGAGATGCTCCATATCCATAAGTCTAACTCCTCATGCACTACCCGCTCAAAAGGCCTGAACCTAATATGTGACACTAACAAAACCTGCTGGAGACAATGTTGTCTCCCAGAGGCTGCTCCGTCTCTGGAATAGACTTCCCATACAAGTCAAACAGAGCACTTCGCTGACTCTCTTCAAGCACAACCATGATGAGTGACTGGGAAACCACAAATTTGTCCCAGGGGTTCCACCTGTGTCACTCATTGACAGGGGCAACAGGTGCCGACTGAGGTTTCTTTTGGGGGATAAACTCTTGGCTAGGCTTGTAAGGGCCCCAGGGCCATTAGCCTAGTAACCTACTATGATCCTAAGATCCTATGCATCAGATGCTTGACTGACTGTGGAGAAATGAGCTACATTAACGTCAGTAACCGAGTCACAGATGGGATATAGTGTATGCATGAATGCATCTTCACAAAAGCTAATCTTTTTCGAGATGCGAGCCATACAGCCAGCTATAGGCAATATATTTTGGTTATTTTTTATATATTCTTTTGTTCCTGATTAGTTGCAGAGTAATTCATATATGTTGATTAATTGCACTGAATAACTATCTATTGAGAATACATTTTGGGGAGGAGCTTTTATAATAATAGCATCCCTTAGATTCAGGAATCTGCTGATGGGTGTGCATAAGGAATGTGATTCCAAAATATTTAATACAGACAAGACTCTTGCATGTTGCATACCTCTTTAATTCTTGTACAATGCAGAAATCAGTTTAATAAATGTGTCTTGAAAACATTTGTAATAATTTACAGCAGTCTGTTTAAAGTGTTAGCCTGTTTTCTGATTATTAATATTTTATTCAGAACAGTTGTGGAGGCTGGATAGGCTGATGAAAAACAATTATTTTCTTGATTTTACTAAGTCATTTTCAGAATGGCTCCATGAAAATTTTGGGTTTCTCCTGCCCTTTTTAGAGACATCTTTAAATGCTGAATGTTGTTTCAAGAGAAAAGTACTTGTGCCTTAATAACATTCAGTTATATGAATACTATCTGGAACATAAATACGTGTGAATAGTATTTGCAAATCTATAGAGAAAACTCATTCTCCAGACTGAATGCCTATGAGAGGTGTGTTTACTCAGCAAGGAACATTTTAAGCTAGTTCAGTTCATCTTAACAGAATATTACAATTCCTCACTCGAAGGTTTAAAAGAGAGAGAGAGTGATAGTGATATCCATAGCCCGTATCTTTCAAATATGCTCTCACATAACTGAATTTATAGGTATATATGCTTTGAGGTTCCTCGTGATTCACAATAGCAAGGGTCTGTAGAACACCAGAAACCTCTGTAGCACAGCTGCAAGAAGCCCTAACTAAGCTTTTACAGTTTCAAGAACTTTTTTTTTTTGTGTCCAACATCTTTATTAAATTTCCACATATGACAAAGGCAATCTTATAATTATATAAATGAAAAACATACAAAATTATATCACTTTAGTTGCAAACAGTTTACATAAAGACACCACTGAAGCAACTGTAGTTTTAAACATCAATCACTTATAAACCTCCTAGTCATTGTCAGTTAAGCATTATATAGCTCATTCAAATCCTGCCGCTTATACCTCATTCCTGCTCTGCATATACTTTTCCCACAATTCCCATTTTTTGTATGTAGTTTGCTCCTTCCCTTTTCTAAAGATCCGAATTCCAGTTGTTTTATCTCTGTTACTGTATTCACTACTTGTAGTAAAGTTGGTCTAGACTTTGATTTCCATTTTCTAGTAATTGCTTTTTTGGCAGCCACCATAATTAAACTCAGCAAAGCTTTACTACGTCTAGGCAATTCCGATTCTGTAGCATAACTCAAAAAAAACATCTCCCCAGTCATTCCAATCCACCCACCCAGCATCGCCAACAGAGCGGCCCGCATGGAATCACAAAAGTCTGCCATCTCATCACACCTCCAAAAAATATATTCCCAGCTACCTCTTTCTTGCCCATCATACCTCCAGCATTTGCTAACCACCTGAGGAAAAATTCTTTGGAGTCTACTTGGGGTGTAAAATACCTATGTAAACATTTCCAGGCAAAGATCCTAGACCTTTTAGGCTTTCTTGCATATTTGGGAGATATACACATATACCCCCATTGTTTTTCTGTGAATTGCTTATCCAATCTCTCTTCCCAATCCTTTCTATGCACCTCTGATTGATTCTTGTAGTATTTTATATGCTTTGCTAATTATTCCTTTTTTAACGGCAAATTCTGTTCTACATTCTATTAAAAACTCTACCAGTGCTGGTCTTTCATTTAAGAGCCCCATATTTATTTCCCTTTGCCTGTACTGTGATATCAATCCTTGATAGGGAAGGCAATCTCTAACCTGCAGTCCAAATAAATGTTTTGCCTCTTTCCATTCTATTACCTTTCCCTTTCTAGTTATTTGTTCCCAATATCTTGGTTCCTTTGCCAATACATTCCAATAAATTCCAGCCCCCTCTTGCCTATTATTTGTATCCCTGACCACAGTCAACCCTATCGGCAAAATCTCTTTTCTCCATTCTCGTACTGGTTTGGTTCTTAGAATACTTCCTGCTATTTTATGAATATAATGCTCTGTATGATTTTGGTTGTTCTTAAGAGTCTGCATCCAAAATCCCAATCGGTTCTTATTTCTTGAGCTTCCTCCCTGCATCATCATCATTCCTTTCCACCCTGAATTATAGTTTTCTGCCTGTGTTATGTATGAGCCTTAATTGCGTTGCTCTAAAATACCCCCTCAAATTAGGTAATCCTAGTCCAGCTTGTTCTTTTGGTAAAATCATCTTATCCCACTTGACACTTGCTGTCTTCCCTTCCCAGATAAAATAATTCAACTCGTTTTTAATTGCTATCCATAAGTTCTCCGCTGGTTGATTAAAGTATGCCTGATCTGTGTATAAGACTAAAGGGACTAAAAACATTTTAATGGTTTGTATCTTAGTATCCATATAACAAAACTCCCAGTTTCTCAATGCTTGTATTATCTTCTGTTTAGTCTCTTCCCACATATCCTTAGCTGCCACCACAGAGTAATTTCTAATCCATACTCCTAAAGACTTCATTTTATCATGTCCCCATAAATATGGATATTGTTGGACCAATTCGTGTGTGGGTACATAATTTACCGCTACTGCCTTTGTTTTAGCTTCATTAATTTTGTATCCTGAGAAGATCTGAAACTGTCTTAAAATGTTCCATAACACTGTAATGTCCCTTTTTGGTTTTGTTATGTATAAAATAATATCATCTGCAAATAAGGCCAGCTTTTCCTGACTACTCTACCAATTATATCCTTGAATTTCCGAGTGTCTTATTTTCTTTATAGAGTCAAACTGCAAACAAACTACTGAAAAAAAACAAAAAATAGGCAGGCAACAGTAATTCTTAAACTTTTATAGTTAGCGCTTTCGTCAAGTATTCTTATACTCAACTTCATCAGACACTAGTTAAAAGAATGGTAGCCATATTTAAAACCAGAATCATAATCACAAGTTCAGTCAACTGATACAATTCTCATTTCTATAACACATGTACGTAAAAATTGTATAAACAATTGTGTATAAAATGTGTATGCACTTTCCTATTGACGTAATACTCAAATTCATATGCACATATACAAAGAATACATAGATATATATGAAAAAGCCAGCTAAAACATCCAAAAAAACAATATTTGTTGTTGTGTGCATAAAAATTGTTACATGTCACTAATCAACCTGAATACATTTCGGTTGAATGAAATAAATGCATGTACTTGTGTATAGGGGGGGGGATTTGTGTGTATATAACAAACACAAAGAGTGCCCCAAATTATATGTCTAGTCACCTGAGTATTAGCCTTGTGTTAATGTTTTAAACTCCTCAGTTTCAAGACACAAGCTAAAGAGCATACGTCATTCAACCCTGGTGTCACATAGGCACTAGTTCTAAGCTGCCAAATCAGCTCCTTCACCTCAAGTTTTAAGCCTAATGGACTGCCCCTGATGTCAATTTCAATTTGGTCGATCACACTGAAAGTGAACGAATGACCAGGGTTTTCTACCACATGTTTTGCGAGAGCGTTGTCTCTTTTGGCTTTCCTAATGTGGTAAATATGCTCGTACACTCTTTCCCTAAGTTTACGCTCAGTCTTGCCGATGTAAAAGCCCATACAAGACTGGCAGGAAGTGAAGTAAACAACCATAGTGGAATTGCAATTAAATCTGCCCTTACCAACAAATTTGTCATCCAGGATGTTAAATCGGTTACCTGTTTGCATACACCTGCAATAAGAGCAGGCTTCACATTTGTACATACCTGGAATATGTATCATCTTTGGGGGTGGCAGTTCCAAGAGGTTTTTCAAATTAATCCCCCACCTGTAAACTACATTTGGTGCAGGTCCAAATTTAATAAATTCTTTGTCTGATTGGAAAATATTCCAATTCTTTTGCAAAATCTGTCTAATGTTTTCACCATCTAAACTAAACGTAGTAATGAAGGCGTACCTATAATCGACCCTAAGATTACTTTCACCTCCAACAGATATCCTATCATCAATACTCATCCCCTGATTGCTGTTGTCTAAAACGGCTATAAAATGGCCATTCGTCCTTTTATTTTGAACTTCCTCAAATAGGTTGCTCAACATATCTACAGGGTATCCTCTGTTTGTGAACATTTGCAATAACAGTCTACACTCCTCCTCAAAGTCAATGGCAGTAGTACACATTCTTGCGGCCCTGACCAGTTGTCCCTTTACTACGGACCTTTTTTGATGTTGGGGTTGGGCACTACTGTAATGGAGGAAGGAGTTACAATAAGTGTCCTTCCGATGTATTTTGGCTAAACACTGTTTGTTGGCGTTATCATTCCTTAATTCTACATCAAGAAAAGCTATTCTTTCAGTATGAAATACGTGGGTGAATACCAGAAAATCCGTCGTGTTGTTGCAGTATATCATAAACTTCTTAAACGTGCTTTCTTCTCCCTTGACGGTGGTGGTGCTACGGTAGCGTTGTCGCCTCACAGTAAGACGCTGTCCGGTTCGATTCTCAGCTAGAGCGTCTTCTGCGTGGATTCATGCATGAATGGGCGTACCTTAGTTGAAGGTTGTGCGTCAGGCCTGGCAAGCTGGTACGTAAAAATCAACTGCCAATCATTAGCGGACCGGAGTTCCGCTGTGGCGACCCCTAACCGGGAAAAGCCGAAAGACACAAACAAACTTTCTTCTCCCTTAAAGATCAAAAAAATATCGCCCAAAAATCTGGTATAGTAATGAATCTCACCCTTAAATCTATTTATGGTGTTATGCACAAATTGGTCCTCCCAAAAGGCCATTACTAAGTTAGCAAAACTGTCCCCCACTGGGGACCCCATTGCCACCCCACTGTTCTGTACATAAAACTGGCCATTGAACAAAAAGAAGTTGTTGGACAAAATTATATCCAACAGTTCTGTTATTAGGCCATTTTCAGATGCAGGTGCCCCTCTTTTTATTAATAGCAACTCGAGCCATTCAATAACCACATCACGTGGGATGATGGTGTACAAATCTTTGACGTCAATTGTGGCAAAGTTAAAATCAGGGTGAAAGTCCTGGTTGTTTATTGCTTCCAAAAAAGACCAGGAGTCCTATAGGATACCCAGGAACTAAGAAGAAGCGAACGGCTTCAAAATCAAACTGAAGCTGTTCACTCGCGGGCAAACACGAATGCGAGGTCAGCAGCTTATTATCCAAATTTTCACCAGGGACAGAAACAAGATCGGGCAGCTCAGGTTGTACGATACTGATGTATGGTTTCTTCTAACTCTGCCAATTTGTTGCAGTAAGGCATGTCTACTAGGCAAGTCAGGAACTATGTCTACAGATGGAGATGCTAATGCGTCTTCAACTAATAGGCAGGGAACATCTCTGGACATTTCGGCTCTATGTTTTAATTCACTGCAGAGCTCATATTTTTCTTTTTCTTTTCCTACTGGATCACCACTATGATTGTGACCTACAGTTTTAGTTAACTGTTCACCGGTTACTACACTTACAGTAACTAGCCTACCTTTGCATTTTATAGTTGACTTCCACTTACAGCACCAGTACTTTTTATCAGGAGATTTACGTTCAAGATGAAACACGTAACTCTCTAGTATTAAAACATTCCTCCCTTTTTGTGAGACTGTGGTTTGATACACTGGATCAATACTTCCAGGTGCAGCATAACTAACAGACGCCATTGTAGTTTGGTGTACTCTGTACGCCATCAACAGGTTACATCTTGTATTTAAAGCATCCTTTCGGTATTATTAAACTCGGGATAGTGCACTTTCGAGATTATGGGCTTTCGAAATTGTGGTCTCTAAATACTGACATTTGGGATTTCAGTATTTTGAGATTACAAAGTGGACATTATATATATATATATATATATATATATATATATATATATTGATGGTGATGCACAGCTACTGCTTGAAAAATGGAAATCTCTCATCCATCACATAACAGATGCACACAACTTGGAATGCCAAGATCAATTCCATGCCTGAGAGAATGATATTTTACTGCCAGACCGAGAAAGTAGACAGTTGTTGGAAGTCAGAAGAGCACCACACATGGCACTAGTGAAAATCGTCAACACCACCACAGTGGTGAATGATCTCAAACACTTAACACAGTTCTGCCACACAGGCAGTTTGGAAGTGTTTCATGCTGTACAAGCAATGCCCCACATCTGAGCACTTGTCAAACAATGGAATGAAAGAATGCCCAATGCTTGCCATTTTTGATTACAATGTCAATGTGAACCATCAGCAAGCAGTAGTACATTACCACAACAGTAACTGTGCTAAAAAGGGTGATCTGCTCTACTGGATTGTACATTCTAAGGCAAAGCTGGAATGGGTGGCAAATACAGTTTTTAAAGATAGAAAATATGACCATATCTTTCACATGATTGTGGATGTCCTTCAGATGAAGTCTAGAAATCTCTCAGTGCCAAGCTTTGAGATCGCAGATGCTCTGAAAAATATAGCCAGATGTGAGAGGCCAGACAAAGCCAAAGTTATTGCAAGGCATAAGTCACAGTTTGGAAGGTTACAAAGTGTGACAGGTAATTACAGAGGAAACACTCAATGACTTCTCAAATGTAGAATGATAATGTTGGGTAACTGATGGCCAACATGTGTCAGCATATATTTCTTGTAGCCATGGAAAGAGCAGTAATACATCATCAATTACTCCAGCAAAATTGTCCTTGCATCATTGTGTTGTAGAAAAGTAAAATAATTGTGTGTGTGTGTCTGTAGGATCATAGGAAGTTACTAGGCTATTGGCCTGAGGCCCTTACAAGCCTAGCCAAGAATTTAGCCTATGTTCCGACAAGTCAGCACTCGATGACCCTGCCCAGCCGGGACACAGGTGAAATCCCAGGGGTGCATTTTATGTTCCCCATCCAGTCATCTGCTTTGCACTTAAAAAGGGTTAATGAAGTACTCTGCTTGATGTGGAGCGGGAGTCTATTTCACAGAAGGGGGAGTCTCTGAGGCACAAGTGTGTCCCACCAACAAGTCAAGCAAACACATCTGCCAAGATTCAAACCTGAGCCCCTCTCAGCTATAGACAACTGCATTACCCAACCACGCTACACAGATCTTAAATATATGTGAATATGTGTGTGTGTGTCTATGTATGTGTATATAATAAATTATATATATATATATATATATATATATATATATATATTATGGCTCATGCATGTTGTACATGGTGTCACAAGCTCAGTTTACATGACCCCTCTTTGACACACTGCTAGTTTCCATGTAGTTGGCTTCCCAGTAGTTGATAGGAGGATACTAATCTGAGATTGTTGGTTGTTATTGTCCCCTATTGACATAGCAATGGTCATTGGAAAAGTGGAAAAAGCACCAGGACTCACTGGTACATGCTGTCTGGATGAATATATATCCATTTGTCATAGTGTACTGGACAGTCACTAGGCAACTGCAGACTGACCTATTGCTGTGTAAACAATGGCCAGCTGGTACACTGGAAACACTGTAGTGGATTTTCATGCATGGATACGGACATATTGACCTAACACAAGTTGCACTTGTAATAGTAGCCATGTATTTTATTTATTTATTATTTATTTTACCGGGAGAGTCCGACTGGATATATGTCCATTTTCAGCGAAGGCCCGGGGAGAAAAACTCCAATTAGACAATTTACAAAGACAACATTTAAAAAATATAAAATATAACAACTACAAAGATAACATTTAAAAAATATAACATATAAAAAAGTATAAAAACAACATTTACAACAAAGAATCAAAAGCAAAGTGAGTATGTACAATGGTTCGTAATATTTAATGTATAATTGATTTCTACAGAAATGGCCATGTTTTCATGGTTGTTGATGCATATGATCTGCTCATATGCTGAATGATGGTCTAAGTACAACCACGTATTGTTCAGGTGGAGTGATGATGCATTTGTATTTTAAATCAAAACCTGAGCAAAATACATGTTTTCCCTTATACAAGACCCAATCTGATAATACTGTTTATTTCCTTTGAAGTGATACCTATCTAAAGTCATCAGACAGCACAACAAGGACACCCGTGGGGGGGTCATGGCTATCTGTGAGATAACTGCAAACCCATTATCTTTTGTCATACCCATTCTTCTGTTGTCTCTCTCAAAAATGAAGCACGCTCATTTACATAGGAGTCCCAATGTCTACAGTTGCCTTTCAGATGGAATCAATGACATTTCCTTACTGTGCCTCTCCCATCCTACTGAAAACACTCTGGGTCACTGTTATTCAACTGACCTCACACGTTATGATTTCTGAAGTCATTCAGAAACATAACACTGCTGTGTTTCTTGCTGAAGTAAGGAGGTGTCAACCCTGTACTTCAGAAGAAATGTTGCTTTGTTCTCTGGTAATGTTATTTCTGTCAAATAGCTTCATAGACATTAATTTTAATTTGAATCCGGATATCCCATGTTTGTTAATTAATATTTGTCACCTCCACAGGGTGCTTTCCCTCTATACTTCAACTCTGCCTTTTGATATGCACATGCTTACTGCAAGGCATCTTGCTCACATGCCTTGATAATTGTGCATGTTTGAAAATAGAGTGATGGCCAGTACACTGAATGTAATCTGTTCTCTGTCCATCCAATTGATTCATTTTATTTAAGTTTTTTAAATAGTCCTTGTTTTCACCTGTATCCAGGCTAATGACAAGAGATTGAATCTACAATGTAGAACTAAAAAAATAAAAATAAAGATCACTTGTTGAAAAGGCATAAATGTAAGCGTTATTATGACTCCAGCTGACACAGTGAGCGCAACACTATAAACTGACATTTGTATATACACAAGACATAAACATCACTGCGGAAAAATAAATCAGGTGTGAAGAAAAGGACAAGGAAAGGAATATGAGAGAAGAAGGGCTAATGATGCAGGTAGAGGTAATTTAATACATAAACAATTGTGAAAGACAACAGTTTCATTATATTTGACATTGAAGTCCCTTTGAAGTCACTAGCTGACTAGCTGATGAGGTGTGTACGTACATATACACATACATTTTAAGTGAGCTCTATTTCTGTATTTCCATATTGATATTTGTTCTACACATGTATATTTGGGAAGGTCTGTGTATTTAGGATCAAACAAAAAAACATGTACATTGTCACAGTCCACACCAGTGTCCCTACCTTTGGCTTACATGTACGCTTTGACACAGTACAATCCATAATGATTTTCAAATAAGGTGTTGGATTCCCATGAACAAATAATGACATGAATTGTACTTTACAAATCTGTTTCGTAAAAGGGATGCCAGTTCACATAGTTTTATTTTGTGAGCCTAATAAATTAGTAGTAGCGCTATTTTGGAAAGTTTCTAATCTGGAAGCTTTATACATGAGTCTGTGCTGACAAAATGATATAGGTGCTTAACAACAGCCTCCCAAGCCTCTTAACTGCACAGATTTTTGCAGAATGTCCACATTTTTGCCTGATATTTTTGGTCTGTTTTTCACAAAATTTTATTTTTCTGGCAACTTAGTGGGAAATCATTAAATATTAAAGTTAGAAAATAATGACAGACATTTGAGTTTCAGACTTCATACCCTTCAGAAAATTCATGCTAATGCAAAACCTGTTATTCTATCAACTTTCTAGGGTTGCAAGAGCAAAATTTAAAAATTGTCCCTATTTTTGGGCCTTTGCTCCACTTTTATTTATGACTTTGTCCAGATTTCTTGCTCTAACAGGTTGAGAGGTATGGACCCACTAGTTTCTGTTATGATTGCTTCAGGCAGCGTGTCTTAGTTGTACACTTGCAAGCATATCTATTATCCTCTCAGGACAGACTCGTAGAGTAGTTAGTAGGAGAAACAAAACTATTTTAATTTTCAGATTGTCATTACATAAGATGGTTCTGTTATGCTATGACAGATTTACTAAGTAAAAATAACCATGTGGACAGCCATAAAGCAAATCCAAAGTAAATATATTAATGTGCATATTTAAAAAATGACATATTGGGCTAACCTGTGGATTGATATTTGTCTTTTCTTTTTTTACTCCTTATTCCTGAGAAAGTGCTAGTCAAAAGTCATGAGTAAAACATATGAAGGAATAGTTTTAGTGACACACCAGACTGTAATTTCTTTGATGTCTACTGTCATGCAAATTTGGCAAAATAGCTGAACCTACCCAAGCTGGAAATATGAAATTCTGGCTCATTGAAGGAGGGTAGATGGGAGGAGAGACTTGGTCAGGACCTGCAACTAATAAAAAGTACAGTTGTGTACACTTACCATAAATGTAGATGTTCGAGTGCATTCACTGTTGCAGTCATCACATTTGGGTTATCTGCTTGCAGTAGCCCTGTCGGCCTGATTATCAAAGTCTTGGTTCCTGCGTCGGTTGCCATCTCATCTTCCATGACGTCAGGTAGTCAGGGGTATAAAGCATGCAGCCGACGCCATTACATCAGTTTTTTTCCCCAGATGTCAGGTGCCCCCATAATGGGAAGCAAATATATACAAGGTAACACCCCCAACAAAAAAGCAAATACACCAAAAAGCTTTAAGCACAGTAAACAAGAATAGAGGTATAGTCAATAGAAGTCAGGGAGCTAGAGGGAAGGTAATCAGGACTGCAACAGTGAATACACTCGAACATCTACATTTATGGTAAGTGTACACAACTGTACTACGTTCTTTGTGTTTCACTGTTGCAGTCATCATATTTGGGTTGATTCCCAAAGCTAAGGATGGGAGGAGGTAATTAGATAGCATTAGGACCAGCTATAAGGCCCTGCAAGACTGCAGTGGCAAAGCCAGCTCTGGATTTAGAAAAAACTGGCAAGTGGTAATGCTTGGTGAAGGTATGTACAGAACTCCAGGTAGCAGCTTCTAGGATGTCTCTGGTAGGGTAACCTCTGAGAATGGCTGTAGAGGTAGATGCAGCCCTAGTTGAATGTAGTCTTTTCCCCTGTGGGATAGGTTTTCCATGGTGCTTATAGCAGAAATGAATGCAATGGCCTATCTACTTAAAATGGTTTGCTTTGAAATAGCCTTCCCCTCTGCCCCTGCAGCAAAGTGCAACCAGCAGCTGTTCAGATTTCCTAAGAGGCTTAGTCCTGTCCAAGTAAAATCTAAGTTGTCTGTGCATGTCCAAGGAGTGCAGTATTCGTTCCCCTTTGTTCTGTGGATTAGAAAAGAAGGTTGGTAAATTAATGGACTGATTAAGGGCCACACTGGATACCACCCTGGGCATGGAGGAGGGATTGGTCCTGAGGGACACCCTGTCAGCATGAAAGATGATGAAAGGCTCCACTTCCATGAGGGCCTGTAATTCAGACACCCTTCTTGATGAAGTGATGGCTAGAAAGAAGGCTGTTTTCCAAGAAAGGAATTTCAACTCTGCATTTACAGCTGGCTCAAAGGGAGGTACAGTGAGCTTTTCCAATACAAAGTTAAGGTCCCAGGCTGGAGTAGGGGCTCTCCTGGGTGGTCTTAAGTTTTTGCCCCCTCTGAGGAATGGCTTCAGCAGTGGATGAGAGAAGAGGAGTGGTTCTGTATTGTAATCAGTTGAAATGGCTGAGGCATGAATTTTGATGGAGGAAAAGGAAAGGCCCTTGTGAAGTATCTCAGTTAAGTATTGAAGAATATGGGGTAAACTGGGCACTGCTGTGCCCATCCCCTGAGATTGGCTCCAGGAACAGAATCTTTTCCATTTTTCAGCATAGGATTTTCTAGTATCAAGCCTCCTTGCCTCCAGAATGACATCCATCACTTGCTTACTGAGGGATGGTAACGGAGAGATCAGGTAATTAGCCAGGCTGCCAGGTTTAGGGTTTGATGCTGAGGGTGCAGAATCTGTCCCTCTTGCTGGGACAGCAGGGTACGGGTCTGAGGCAGGTGCCATGGTGACAGCAGTGACACACTGCGCAAGAGGGGGTACCAGTGTTGGCATGGCCAGTCTGGTGCAATCAGTATTGTCCTTGGTTTGTCCTGTTTGATCTTTAGTAGTACACCTTGGAGAGGAGAGGCAGAGGGGGGAAAGGCATAAATAGATAGTTTTTTCCAGGTGAAGGACAGGGCATCCATTTCCAAGCTTGTTTGTGGGGAGTCCTTGTGCAGAATTTGTCCAATTGGTAGTTCTGGGGGGAGGCAAAAAGTTCTATCTCTGGGCTCCTCCATTTGTTTCTCAACATGTTGAATATCTTTGGTTCCAGTTTCCACTTGTGTGGGTTCATGAGATTTCTGCTTAGGTCGTCTGCCAGTGTATTTAGCTTTTCTGGCAGGAATTGAGCCTGTAGGTGCACTTGGTAGCTCAAGGCTGTGTTCCACAGAGCCATGGCTAGTCTTCAGAGAGAGTAGGAGTGGGTTCCCCCCAGTTTGTTTATGTACCACATGTTGTCCATCTTTACCAATAATTGTCCTGGAAGAATGTGGTCCTTGAAGGCTGTCAGAGCATTCTGTACAGCTAACATTTCTTTTTGATTGATATGCAGGTGCATTTGATTTGGGTTCCATTTGCCCTGAATGCACTGCCCTGCCAAGTGAGCCCCCCCATGCATAATCTGATGCATCTGTTGTTAGGGTTTGGGCGGCAGGGGGTAGAGTGAATGGCAGTCCCTTGTTTTGGTGGCAGGCCTCTGCCCACCAAAGGAACTCTATCTGTAGACAAGGTATGATCGGAATCATTGATTCTAGATCCAGAGAATGTTGACACCATAAGCTTTTTAGATACCATTTTAGTTCCCTCATATGCAGTCTTTCATATGGAATTAGTAGAATGCAAGAGGCCATGAATCCCAGAGCTTGCAGTATTTTCCTTGCAGATAACTGAGTCTTTGTGGCCAGTAGTTTGAAGTAGACTGTCAAATGAACTTGTTTCTCTGGCATGAGGTAAGCCATCTGGGAAGTTGTATTTAAGCTTGCTCCCAGGAGTACAATATGTTGGCAGGATACAAGATGTGATTTATTTTCATTTATGGTGTACCCCAGAGACGTTAGCAATTTCTTTACAAATGCCAGATGATTTAATAGTATGTTCTGGCTTTTTGCCTGCATTAGACAATCGTCCAAGTATGGGTATATTTGAATAATATATATTTCTTTGCCTGCAAAATGCAATGACTGGAGCTAGGCAGTTTTGTAAATACCCTGGGTGCAGTAGCTAAGCCAAAGGGCAATTTCAGAGAACTCTGTGTAGGTTGTTAGTGAATACAAAGAGAAGGGGTCCAAGTATAGAACCTTAAGGGATGCCTAAGTTTATGGGGAGAAGGGGGGAAAGGGTGTTTTCCCATTTTACAGCTTGTTGTCGGCTTGAGAGATAATATTTAAACCAATATAATATTGAGCAGTGCAATTTCAGATCTGATAGTGCAATTAGAAGTTTGGGATGGGAAACTGTATAAAAGGATTTGGATAAGTCTAAAAATATAGAAGAGACAAAATTACCTATATTACGCTTTTGATTTATGGTATGGGAGAAACTAATAAGAACAGTAGTGGTACACTGGTTTGGGCAGAACCTGTGCTGTGTTTCAGACAGGAGATTATTAGTAAGTAAGTAGTTTAGTGTTTGGAATTGAACACATTTCTCAAGGATTTTGGAGGGGGTCAGAATAGCAATAGGATGGTAGTTAGTTAAGTCAGTCAAGTTACCACCTTTATGAATTAGTATGATATGAGAGATTTTCCAAAGGGGTGGAATATGTTGCTCAACAATGGACCTGTTTATTAAAATAGTTACAGGATAAGAGATAGCTTTGGAAGCAATCTTAAGGTATTCACCTGGAAGTCTAGTTTTGTTAGATGTTTATAAATAGTAGTAGTTGGGACTGGATGTAGGGAAAAAACATTTTGTTCAAGGGTTTGAGTTTGGGAGTAATCACGAGTTGAAGGAGAGGTGGTAATAAGTAGTTTTTAAATGGTGCTAGTAAAGTACTCATTAAATTGTGTTGCGATGCTGGAAATGGAGTTGTCAATATTAGGACGACGGGTGAAAGTTTTCCCAGGCTGAAGTATTTTATTTATGGCAGCCCAAAATTTTTTTGGATCAGATTTGTGCTTGGTTTGTATATCAGAGTAGTGGTTTCATTTGTCAATTCTTATTTGTTTTTTTATATTTGTTCCTTAGCTCTTAAAATTTTTGTCTATTTACAATAGTTTTGTTTTGTTGCCAGATTTCCCAAGCCTTCTCTCTCTGTTTAAGTAGTTTTGGTTTAGCCAGGTTGCATAATTGGACTTTGTTCTTATAGTTCTAGTAGGGGCAAACTGGTTGAGTTAGTATAAAACAGTAGAGTTAAAGTAATCCACTGCTTTGTCTAGAGGAAAGTTTAGGACGGGTGACCAGTCACAGTGATTTAAAGCACTAATGAAGTCCTGTACTTTGAAGTTTTTTGTATAGCAAATTTGCCATAGGGTAGAGGTTTTAGTGGGTTTTAAGTGGTGCTTTAGAACAAAAGTAGGTTGGTGGTCGCTGAGACTATCAGGTAGTGTCCCAGATATGTAGGACTGAGTAGGTCGATTGGTGAGAATCCAGTCTAGTATAGATTCTTTCTTGGAGGATTTATCAATTCTGGTTGGGGATTGGATAAGTTGACAAAAACCATGTAGGTTAATGTGAGTGGTGGGGAGGGGGGAGATACATGTGGACCAGTTAATGTTAACGTCTCCTAGTAAAAGTGTCTCATGGGGAAGATAGTGAGTAGATCAATGAACAATTGCTTCTAATATGTCAATGCTATTATTACCAGGAGGAATATAAGTGCCAATTATATTTAGTTGCTTTTGAGCTTTGAGTTTTAATTTAGTGAACAGGATCTCTGCATTATTGAATGTTGGGAGATGTATGCTTATAATGTCAAGTGTAAGGTTGGTTTTGTACAGGATGGGAATCCCACTGCCACATCTGGATATCCTGTCTCTCCTGATTAGATTATATCCTTGGGGTAGAAACTCTGTCATTATTATGTGGCTTGAGCGAGGTTTCTGTGAGAAGGACAATATCAGGGGATTATATGGACAAGGTTGCATGAAGTTCCTCAATTTTGTTTACTATGCTTCTTATGTTGATATTGAGTATTAGTAGGTCAGTTGTACCCGTTTGGGAGTTTAATGTATGAGTGGGTTGCAATAAGTATTTCTACTTCTAAAGAGGTAAGTTGGTTTTGTTTACCCATTACACTTCACAATTGCAGGTAAATCACTGCATAATACCAAATATGACTGAGTAAGCAGTGAAATTATAAAAATCCAATAACATTGTACAATCTTCATTTTTTGCAAAGTCACTTGCAGCGTTACATGAAGTGCAAAATGGAAAATGAAATTAATTATAAAACAATGACGCTTCCAAAAATGAACAATGCACTTTAAACAAGTAGCATATTTACAAAGTGTAACATTTTGTGACAGAATTTAGCTCAAATGTCATATTTTAAATGCATTTACACACCTGGCTATCTTTGCCATGAAAATAGCAGCAGAGACTATAAGAATGACAACAGCAGCAACTGTAATTGAACAGCTTCATTGTAAGAAATGATATACAGACTCTATGGAAGTCAGTTCTTTAATAATTCTCAATTTACTGAGAGATAGACCCCTTCTGCAAAGAACAGTACCTTAAAGATATAAACTTCCTCTTCAAGGCACGGAGTTCAGTCAACAACTATTTACAAACTTCTGACACACACAAGCTCCCTTTACTTTACTTTATAAGCAGTTCCACTTCTACTACTAAGGCATTCTTCTAGGAGCCATTCAGGTAAGTCTTCACTCAATATTGCACCCCCCGCAATGTTTCTCTTCCCGTTTCTTCTCCAACATGAACTCACCTGAGGTCTTTCAGACATTAAGCCGATTTAGTCTCCCCAGGCCTTCACCACCCTTCCTCTCTCTCTCTCTCTCTCTCTCTGAAAGGCCAACGTCTCTGCCTCCCTGTTTCTGATCCTCCTTTTTTATAAGAAGGAGGCATGGCTTCCTCCATTCAGGGTCGTGTGTGTTGAATTCTCCTCCCAGAATGTCACAACACCACTGTTCCACATATCCCACAATCATCCCCCTAGGAGTACTACATTACATGAGTCCCCCATCTCAGACCTGTGGATATGAGCAATAATGACTAAGCAGATCCCATCTCAGCTGATCCAAAAACTCACTGGCAAATTCAGAAAGCAGGTTTCAATGTCTTATGAATGATCTATTTTCCAATACAGAACAAAGCAATTTTATTCAGGTCTATATTGGAACACTGAAGTTTCAAAACTTCAAATGTTCTAATATCGACCCCCTATTCAGCGAAAGTAGAAAATATCGAAAGCAACAGAAAACCAAATTTTTTCCTAGGGAAAGAATTTGGTTGTCCATTTCTATTGCTTTGGTATTTTCAGAGCTGTGGTGGAAAGTTATGGGTCGGGTTCAGGTAAGTGTGCGATTGAGTGCGGGTTAGGTATGTGTGCGATTATGTGGACATGAGGGTTAGGGCACAGATTAGGTGTGTGTACGATTGTGTGGATGTGAGGGTTAGGGAGTGTTAGGTGAGTTAAGGTTAGGGCACAGGTCATTTAAGGGTGCGATTGTGTGGATGTGAGTGTTAGGGCGGGGTATGTGAGTTAGGGTTAGGGCGCGGGTGAGGTGAGTGTGCGACAGTGACGGACCTTAGGGTTAGGGTTAAGGCAAGTGGATAGTTAGTGGTGTGTCTATAGTTTAGTGTAGGGTTAGGTGTATGTGCATGGATTGCTGTTTGTTTGGTGTGCTTGTGTTGTGTGTATGTGTTTTGGAACAGAAAATTTTTTCCCTAGGAAAAAATTTGCTGTTCTGTATGTTCGATGTTTTCAGCTTTCGCTGAACAGGGGTCGATATTGCAACATTCGAAGTTTTGAAACTTTGATGTTCTAATATAGACCCTTTTATTCACAGCTGGTATGCTGGAGACTTAAGAATTCTCTTGGGAACTCTAGCATTCTGTTGTTGTATGGTATTGTCATATTTCATTGCCTGACATCATTCTAGGTTTTGTGCTGGCAATGAAGCTGACTCGTATTTTTTTTACTGCAACACAAGATTTCCAAAGCTGTTTTTAGCTTATTTTTTAACAGGGAAGCTCAGATTCCACAAAATCAGACAATATGATACTCTTATTAATTTGTTTCATGGGATGTACTTCAGTCTCTGGCTCAAACTGAGTTTTTTTTTGTTTTTATAGGGAAACTTTCTTGTTGCAGAAGGCAGGGTAATCACAGGTCACTGTGCTCTGTTTACCCTTTTTATTTTGAGACTTTGATATAAGTATGTCTTCCTGAGTAGAACTTGCATCAGGCACTGGTACAGATTCTGTTGAATGTCGAACACCATTAGTTTGAATTTGAAAGATCAAATTCGGATAACATCAACACTTCAAAACAGCAAATTTTTTCCCAGGGAAAAAATTTGCTGTTCCGAAAAACACACACATAACACAATCACAACAAACACCTTCAAAACCTACACTAAACCTAACATACACCACTATCTATGCACTATCCTTAACCCAGCCCTAACCCTAAAGTCCGTCACTACCGCACACTTACCTGACCCGCGCCCTAACCCTAAAGTCTGTCACTACCGCACACTTACCTGACCCACGCCCTAACCCTAAAGTCCGTCACTACCGCACACTTACCTGACCCACGCCCTAACCCTAAAGTCTGTCACTATCGCACACTTACCTGACCCGCGCCCTAACCCTAAAGTCCGTCACTACCCATTCGTACACTTAACTTGACCCGGCCCAAAAATGCCGTAGCCGCAGAAACGGCCAACTGAATTCTTTCCCTGGGAAAGAATTCGGGTTTCTGCGGCTTCGACATTCTCAACTTTTGAACTACCAAGTTCGGTCTTCCAGTATTCGGCGTTCACAACATTCAATTTCGTGATATAGACCCTTCTTTGGGAGGGTTGCTCTCCTACACCAATTCAGTTCCCTTGTTTAAGGTCACAGTACTCAAAAGATTTTCAATGCAATCTTACTGTCATTACAGGTAGCAAAAATGCAAATGTTGCCAAAATTCTCTACCAGGTACAACAGTTTTATAGCAGTATCTAAGGGGCACTACACTATATACAGCTATAACAAACATAAATATTACACAAAACAAGTACAATGTATGATAACAATACACACTAAGTCAATTATCACTACAAGCCAACGTGATATGACTTCAGAGAATTATTAATGCAAGCAGAAGCAGAACACTCTCATATCTACTGCAGTAATAGTAGGCACCACAGCTGGGGAAGCTAAAAAATAAAAGACCAAACACTAGATGTCTCAAAAGCTGCACCCTACAAACTACTAATAGTCTCAGAATATTAAACACTCTCAATTATTTCAGGTAGGAGGGCCTAATTATTTAATTAAAGGAAAACTAACACCAATAGCTTAATAATTACTTAAAATCAGACAGACATCCACTTCAGACTCCAAATCTTATCAAAACCATGTTTGCAACAAGTTATACTTATAAGTAACTAAGCTGTAGAATTCAAAAGTAAATTGCAGCTGACTGATTTTGGTGCAAGGAAGCTCAAACTAAAAGGCATTACAATAACAAGAAAAAAAAGAAACCAATATGTAAACAGCAATACAACACATGCTTGGGTGGCATTTAGTACTTTATTCTGGAAATATTACTCAGATGGTAACATGAGGACTTAACTATGGAAGACATCTTGACTCTAAAAATCAGACATTCATCAAATATGGCTTTAACATTTTCTCACCACAGAATGATAAATTGTGGCAACATGAAAGCAAATGAATTTTGCAAAGCTACAAGCACAACAAGGGCTTCAACCTTAGTGGTGTTCAGTTTCAAATGCCCAGAGCACAGTTACTGGCACATGGCTTCTAAATCATCCACCAAAGAAAGCACATTCTCAGTGTATTGAAGAAAGGAGAAGTACAGAAGACTATCATCCAAATAATAATGGCAGAGAAACCTCTCTTTCTAATGAGACGTCCATGATGCACATTGAACACTGTTCAAGAACCCCAAATTGTGCCCTTGAAGTAATCTACAGTCCAGAGATAATGAGAGGATTTCAGATCTGAATCCACCCACTGGGCATGCCCACATGGGAAAGAGGCAAACCAATCTAATATATAAAAAGGCGCTAATAAGCAAACACACATAATTACGCTAATAAGGTCAACAATTGGGACAAACACATAGTAAGAATGCTTATCTCTAGCAAACAGTAGTACATTTACAAGAATAGTAAGTGCAGTCAGTATAGAGTAAGAATGCTCATCTCTAACAAAGAGTAGTACATTTACAACAATAGTAAGTGCAGTCAGTATAACAGTGTTTGCAAACACTGGATTCAAAGGGATCCATGAGTTTCTGAGCTATTAAATGCACTTCAGGCTGCCAATAAATGACTTCTCAGTAAATCTGATGAGATAATTGAATGTTTTATTACTTATGCATTTAGTCTCATACTCACTGCCCCAACCTAGTCACTGATGAAAAAAATAGAAGTTTTACCTGTTTGTGTTAGTAATTAAGTGCGTAAACAAAGGCACTTTATCCAAAACACACAAACCTACAAAAAGCATGAACTTCAGAAATTAAACTTTGTGATGATTGGAAATCAAAATAAATTATGATTGTTAAAAGCAATTTTCATACAGAAATTAAACTTTGTGATGACTGGAAATCAAAATAAATTATGATTGTTAAAAGCAATTTTCATAAAGCCCTGAGTAGGCGCTCCTGTAAAGTTAGTATTTTAGGGGTCATCAGAAACACAAGCCCATATCTGGGAAAGAATCACAGCACTACATGCAAATAGGCAAAGGATACTCTATTCATAATAAATTCTTAAAATTAGCCCTAGTAACAACTAGTAGCTGTGGTAATCTTAAAGGCTAAACTGACAAAAGAAAACCACCAACTCTTGCAGGCAGGATCCAGATTGTGAAGGGCTAATAAAATGAACAATAACATATAAAAACTGACATAGTAGCCATTGGCAACCAGTGTAGATTCTGTAGCACATGGATAATGAGAGGGGCACCAGATAAAAGCCTAGCTACAGAATTTTGCACCCATTACAACATCAAGTTACCATTCTAATAGGTAAAGGGCACTAGTGTAGTCTAAGTAACACAGGACAGAATGGATCACCATTACAACATCAGTAAGTGGAAGAAGATGCTCAGTTCAGGAGATATTATTTAAGGCAGGGTTGGAGCAGACTGATGTTATGTGTGGTGATGTATGTGACATCAGCAACTCTGCCCACACAGGGCATTCCACAAAAATCCCCCTACATGTACAACAGCATATATGACACTGCTGGAGTCTCTGCTCCACATTTTCTCATTCTCTTTTCAGCCCACCTATAGCTGAGGTAGTTTCAACTCCAAGGGGTGGCACCAAGGATACAAAGTTTAGAAGTAATTGGGAAATAAGGTAGCAGATGGTCAACTGGAAGGTATGCAATGGAAAAACAAAAAAATTAAACATTAAAAAAGGCCTCTGTATTTCAGGCCTGGATTTGGGAACGTATCTGATACCACAGGACTAAGACAAAGAAGGTAAAAACATCATACTGGATGTATCAAGACAGGTCTAAGGAATACCGAGTGGGTTCTCTTACGATTACCCAAGACAGACCTTGTCAGGACAGACAGCAACAGGAACTCTTTTGAATAAACAGGATGTAGACTTAGAAAGTAAACAAAAGTATCTTAAATGCAAACCTGGCAGTAAGCTGCAATCAGTGCAAGCTACAAAGCATGAGTAAGAAGCTGCAGACAAAATCTTTGCTGCAAAATTTTGGACTTGTTTCACTCAAACCAGGTCTCCTTCCATAATATCAAGATAAAAGGAATCAAAATCATGTGATAACAGTGCATGGATCCTTGCCACTAGACCTAAAGACAATATTATTTTACTGAGCCAGGCAATGTAAAGATGAAGATAAGATGACTTGACAGCAGCTGAAACTTTATTCTTAAGAGTCAGTCTGTCATCAAGGATCACTCCCAGACAATAAAAAGCAGAAGAAAAATGTCCAGTTTATAAGAGAGAAAAGGAAAAGAGAGGGCAACACAGAGATGGTGGCATGAAATAGCATTTCTCTTGTCTTAGCAGGGCTGTGTCTAAGATGAACATGTGCCATCTCCTGAAGGATGGAATCTTCAAGACTAGTACAATCTGGCACTGGCTCCTTAGAAAATGAGAGGTACATCTATATGTCGTCAGTATGGTGTGACAGTGAATATCTTTACCTCACTAGCAAAAAAGAAGAAATTACAGTTTGATGCAACAACTATAACATACTTAAAGGAGTTGGTAATCCTTCAAGGAAGGTGGTCCCCTTTAATCTCTAAACCAAATCAGATGGCCGCCCCTAATAATTCTGACCAGTTTAAAGCACTGAGTACCAAAGATAGCTAAAGAAAGAGCTACTGCCAAATGAAGACCGAAGTATATATCATGACAGATATTCATTATAAATGCAAGGTTAACATCACACAAGTTACTAATAAATCTATACGTACTGCAGATGGTCCTTGCATTAGTATATGATTGCCCTGAATGAGACCAGAGGAGCAGAAACACTAAGTACAGGACAGCACAGAGAAAAGGTGGAT
Source organism: Protopterus annectens (assembly GCF_019279795.1). Classification (NCBI taxonomy): domain Eukaryota; kingdom Metazoa; phylum Chordata; order Ceratodontiformes; family Protopteridae; genus Protopterus; species Protopterus annectens. The sequence continues at coordinate 17,951,492 of NC_056737.1, forward strand.
GAACCACAATATGTCCTTTCATACCAGAAAAGTGATACAAGAAGGCACTATAAATGTACAGCCATGAGTGGTGACAAAGGCTTGCTACTGGCATCTATCTCTATAACTGAGTGAAACATGAATAAAAGATAGCTGTAGTTAGATAAGATGGAGTAAAGTGGTGACGTGTAGTCAAAGCATCTCTATCACAGCAGGAAAAAAAACTCACTGAAGTATATTATATCACACTAAAATCAGGGGTTAGATAAAATAATCTAGAATGAACACAAAGTAATCAGTAGTTTAAAACAATTAAAATAAAAAAAATGTTGGAACATAATGTGACAATGGTTCTAACCCACAAATTTTAAAACAATTTCAGACCAAATAAAGAAAGGTTAGCTTTATTTAAAAAGCTGGAATGACTTAGATGAAAACAAAGTGAAATAAGTGGCAAATAATATAATTTTAGAATAAACTTTAAGAAAAAAGTGAAAAACGAAATCTAGGAAATTTAGAAACTGGTTAAAAAGTAACTAGTAAGTTCTTGTCAAAAATAGTCGCCATCCAATAAAAATCAAAATACAAATCAGGGCACGAAAAGTAATAGCATACTGTGAAATACATGAAAAACCTGATCAAGAAATCTAGGAGAAATCAGAAGTAAAAAAAAAGTAGTATTCTGTAGAATTGTTTGAATATTCCAGTGCCGAAGGTGGATGCCCAAGAAATATTTAATTCAAGATAGTTATTGGGCAGAAGACAAAGAGACAGAGATTTTTACTTCCCACAGTTTCAAAATTATCAGCACATGAAGTGTGTTTGCACTAGCTACAAAGAAGACTATACCCAGGCTCAAAGACTACTTAAATGCTATGCTGTTCTGATTAAAGTTCAACGCTTACTAAACAGCAAGCATATACAAAAACCACAATCCAAGGTATCTGGGAAAAGAAAAATATAAGTGCCAACTCGAGATGTAAAAATCTTTGAAAATCAGTCTTTGTAAATGGACCAGGCAGGGATGGTCTCCAAGATGCCTAATTCAAAGCTCCAATATGTTACCTTCAAGTCATTCAGTAATTCCACAGCCAGGTTGCACCAAAGTGGATGAAAACGTAGGACAGACAAAGCATAACAGGAAGTCAGTCTTGGACAACTTAAAAATTAAATACATGAACATAAACCATCCCCACAACCCAAATGAACAGCAGCAACCTGAAAGACGGACATATCTGAATTTCAATAACAGAAAACAGCAAACATACATGTGTGTATATATATATATATATATATATATATATATATATATATACACATATATATATATACTTATTCAAATCTCCATAAAACTGTAGCATATCAAACTGAGAAAAAGAGAACAGAATGCAAGTATCTATTGTAATTTATTTATTTATTTTACATTTGTTGACCGGGATAGTCCGAGTGGATACATGTCCGTTTTCAGCGGAGGCCCGGGGAAAAAAGCTCCAAACTTACAAACAGATAAAGACAAGCAAGTTACAGTATATGCACAAACATATTGTATTAACATACAAGTTACAGTCTCACATTTCAAGCCTATGAAGAATACAGTTTATATTCAGAAATACATACAAATATGTTACAGTTTCTCTTATCAAACCTACAGGTGCAGCTATATAGAGAGCATCTGCAGAGATGTCACAATTTCTCTTTTCAAACCTTTTAGTGTAAGAGGTAAGTCGCTGTGAATAAAAAAATTGCAGGGATATGGAAGTAGATTAGGCTTTAGTCAAGGTTAGAGCAAGGACATAACCAGTGAGTTTTAAAATACTGGGTTACATTTTTTTTTTAACTGATTAAGGGAGAGGTAAAGAGTAAGGTCAGATGGGAGTGAATTCCAGGTTTTGCCTACTGAATTTGCAAACAAAGATTCTCCAGATAGGTTGCTAGCTTTGACAGACTGAACCAAAAGTTTTGTAGTGGAACAAAGTGGTCTAGCGTTTTTGTAGGGATGGATAATGTTTTTAAGGGAGGGTGTTTTTTCTGGATGGTTAATAACCTTGAATGCTACAGTAAGTAGATTATATTTAATTAGCCTGGGGAGTTCTAGCCATCCTAAGAGGTTTAGGTTTTGACAATGGTGTGTCTTGTAGGGAGTTCCTGTGGCAAACCTGGCAATTTGATTGCAGCAGCTAGAGAGTTTGCTGAGATCAGTTTTGTTCAAGATAGTGAGTATTGGCGAGGCATAGAGTAGAGTTGAAAGTAGATGGGTATGGGCAATGGCAGTCCTAACTAGAGGGGTGAGAAAAGGTTTATTTTTGTATAGGGAGCCAAGTTTTTATTAACGGTTTTAATAGTTTGGTTTACGTGCATATCATATTTGAGGTTGTTGTCTATTATAACATCCAGGAGTTTGGTAAACATATCTGGTAAGATTATGGCCCCACTGTTAGATGTTACAGTAAACAAAGGTTGAGAAGATTTGTGAGTAGGGGAGAACAGCAATAGCTTTGTTTTATTGGGGTTTAATATCAGCTGTTGATTAGAGATCCAGTTTTCCGCTGTATTAAAGGTTTTCTGGGTTAAACTAAGGAGATCTGTAGGGGTAGAGGCTGAGCAAATCAGGATGGAGTCATCGGCATATTGCATACAGGTTGTGTCTACGATTACAGTGTGGAGGTCATTGATAAAAGAGGGAGAAAAGAGGGGGACCTAATATGGAGCCTTGAGGAACACCAAGGGTAACGGGGAGAAGGGTGGAGAGTTTGTCCTGCCAAAGGACTAAGATAAGATTGAAACCATTGTATGGCATGGTTGTTTAGGGATATTTTCTTTAGGGTAAGTAAGAGTAGCTGGTGGTTAACCATGTCGAAGGCCTTGGAAAGATCAAGAAAGAGGGCAGAAGACAGTTTGTTGTTGTTACGGTTGGAAGTTATGACATTAGAAAAGGAGAGGAGGGCTGTGGTGGCACTGTGCTGTGGTCTAAATCCATGCTGGAAGTTGGCCAGAAGATTATGTTGAATAAGATAGTGTAAGAGTTGTTTATGGATACCCTTTTTCATAATTTTAGCCAAAGGGGAAAGGATAGCTATTGGTCTATAGTTTGACAGCTCAATGGAGCTGCCTCCTTTGTGGAGTGGTATGACATGTGACATTTTCCAGATAGAGGCTTCAGTTATGGTTCTGTTTAACAAAATAGAGACAGGGAATGCTATAACATCAGTAGCTTTTTGCAGGTAGTCTGCAGGTAGGAGGTCAGCTGAAAGGGTGGTTGGTTTGAGTTTTTTAATTAGGGCTCTAATGAGTGAAGTCGGAATTTTTTGGAAGCTGAAAGAGAGAATGTCAGCCTTTAGGGGTTTCAGTGTTAGGACAAGTGGGTTTAAGTTTGTTAGCAAGGGCCTGGATGGTTTCTGTAAAGAAAATGTTGATGGTGTTGGCAATGAACTCTGGCGATATTTGGGTTGGGGCTGAGAGGGTTGGAGTTGTGGATTGCCCTGGATGGAGGATTTTGTTAATACCTGCCCAGAACTTCTGTGGCTTGTTGTGGTGCTCCTGCTGTCAATGGCAGAAATAGTTTTTTTTCTGGTAATATGGATTTTTTTGTATCATTCCTATATTGTCGAAATTTGAGTTGATCTTGTGGGGCTTTAGAGGAGCTCCAGGTATTATTTCTTTGAATGATCTTTAGTTTGGTTTCTTTAGTGAACCAGGGGGCAACTTTTGTTTTAATTCTACTAGAGCGTGCAGGTGCATGGTTGTCAAGGATGGCCAGGAATGTGTTATTAAAGTGTGTTACTGCCTCATCTAGTGGTAGTTGTTTTAGAATTGACCAATTGCATAATTTAAGTTCTTCTAAGAATTTATTAATGTTGAAGTTTTTGTTATTTCTTATTCTTTTATAGGTGGGTAGATGTGGACATTCAACTTTATGCCTAACAGTATACGCTAAGAAATGATCACTTAGATCTTCAGGGAGAGTAACCGATTTGTACATGTTTTGGGGGCTATTAATTAGTATCCAGTTTAGAATGCTTTCTTTATTGTTAGGTTTGCTGATCTTAGTAGGGGAGGTTATAGTTTGTGTAAAACTATGTAGGTTTACGTGGGTGGTTGGGGTCTTTGCAGTGCAGGTATTCCAATCTATATTGAAGTCCCCTAGAACAATGTTCTCTTGGGGGTAGGCACTGGATAGCCAGTAGAGGATGTCTTCTAGGGTCCCTGAGTTATTACCTGGGAGAATATAGACACATACTATGTTTATACATTTGTTTTTATTTATTTGTTGTTAGGAAATCATAATTTCTGCTTTGTTAAATATAGGTGGTTGAAGGTTGTCTAGAGTAACATTTAGGGTGGTTTTAAAGAGAACAGCAACCCCTCCCCCTTTCCTGGTAGTATGATCTAGCCTGAGTATATTACACCCTGGAGGTAGAATTTCATTATCTGGAGTAGTTGGTTTTAACCATGTTTCAGTCAGACAAAGTATGTTGGGGGAGTAGGCTGTTGTTGGTGCTTCTAATGTTTAAGTGGCAAGTCAATAGTGAGTTGGGGGGTCTATTTAGGCTTTGTCTTATGTTTGGGCTGTTATGATTAGAGTTAGTGTTGTCTGGGGATGGTGGCCCAGGGCTGGAGTGGAAATCCCCATCAACAGTAAGGGTGTGGGGCAAACTAGCTATGAGCTTTAGAAATATATCAGTTTTTGGTAGTATTTAGTTTTTGTGTTAACATATCTGGGTATAACAGAGTGGGTGTTAGCAGGGGTAAAGGAGTTGGCGTCAATGGACATGAATGAGTGGGCAGAAAGGTTTGAGATGACTGGAGTGGTAGTAAGGTGCTTGGGATGGTTGAATCCTATATGGGATTGGTTTTCATAGATGGTGAGAGAATAAAGGGTGATTAGTAAAGGTAGGGTGTAGAGTAGAGGTGGTATTTTAAAAGACTTAGTATTAGAGACAATAATCAATAAGTAATAGAAGTGCATTATAATGACACTCTAAGGCACAATCTATCAGAAAGTAGAATATAGCAGAAGAAACACAGCAGATCAAAACATCAACATATACTGCTGAAAATGAGAATTATACAAGACAAGTAACTAAAACGGCTACTGACAAAATCCTTTATTCAGAACCACATTCATGACAAATGTAGTCTATTTTTAATCATTCCTGCTTTACTCTTACTGATCATAATACTGTACAGTTTTGTTATTTTACAGGTATATTTTTATTAAGGGACAGGATACTACACATTATTCAAAGGATCTTCTATTGGCACAAGCCCCCTTCCTTTCTAACAAATTTGACCTTTGATGACTTTTGACTTTGGCAAAGGTAATGTATCTTGAAGTTGTATACAGATGGGCACCACAGATGAAATGTTGTGGGGTTTTTTTTGTTTGGATCTGTTATTCACTAAGATGGCCAAAGTGCCACCAGGGGATAAAACCCCAATACATGTTGAACTTGGATGCATCCAGGGAGTTGATTCATTTGCTGGCCAGATATCAGGGACCTGGCACTGGTCCTTATGTAAGTACTTTATTCACTATCTTCAATAAACCAGGCATTATTTCAGATATGTTGCATGATGCTGATGTTACATTCATTACACACACCTGATTCAAAGAAAATTTCAGTCATTATGTGGCAGCTGCAGTACCCCAGGGTTTTCCGTGGTGCAATTCCAGAAAAGTACAGTTGTATAAGTAAACTTACTATAACAGTAGAGGTTCAAATTGCTAAAATAGGCACCCTAAACATTTGCATACTGCCTGGACATCCACTATCCTTGTCAGGATACATCCCCTATAGCTAAAGGCTACTACAACAGTGATATGATGATGAGCAGCTGGCAAGAATGGAGATGGAACTGCAGTTTGTAGTCAATGTTCACTAAAATCAAGGTGAAGTTGCTGTTCTCATTCTGGTTAGTTCTGAGTGACTTCAGCACATGACAGGACAATGAATATGTGATCCACCCACAATTTGCATGCTGTAACTAGATAGTTATTTACTCCAGCATACCACCAGGTCATTTGGTGCCAATTACAGATGGTCCAAATGAGTAAATTGCAGTTTATTATACAGATACACATTCCTCTTTGGACCTTCCTGCTCCATCTCATTTATGTACCATTCACCTTAAACCATGGGAACTATGGTTTGACATAGAACTCCATGCTTTGAAGAGATGGGGTGAAGGCTCAAGCATAAATGGAGATGGCATTTGCTGTTTGATGTTGAACCTTGACTTGCTAATCATCGTCATGTTAATTCAGCAAAGATGTTCAATAAAAAGGTGTTGTTCTTGTCAAGGGAGATCTCTACTGCACTGAAATGACTAGATGAAAAACTTTTGGATGGTTGACAGGCTGACTAAACTGGCATAAATTTCAATCCACAGAGCACTTTCTTCAGAGCTAAGTTGGCATCATTGTGGGCAGTTCTGTCTTCCACAATAAGTTAATTTGGTACCTCCAGCACTACAGTATAGTTTACAGCATGGACTTGCTGCATTAGATGAACAGCTACCCTGAACTGGTTTCTATACTCAACAAACTTGTCTTTGCTTGTCTTGATGTGCTTGGACCAGTGTTTTATCAGTAACTGCTTCTTTAAGCTCACAGTTTTTCCATCTGCTTTAAAGGTGGTCTTGGTTACCCTACTTTTGAAGAAGCACAACTTAAATCCTGTTTATTTCCAACATTTTTGTTTATTTTGTTCTTTATTTCTTTGTTATTTATAGCACTTTGTGTACTGTGTATTTTTCTAGCTAGTTTCACTGTGTGTGAGGTATTAACTGGAAATTGTCCACTTTTATTAAGCATCTGTTGGGTTGTTTGTTTCTGATAACTTGTTGCAGTTAAACTCTTTTTTTCTAGAGGCTCCTTTAGCTGTTTAAAACTTTCATTTAAAGGCTCACTGCTGCTTTTCAGCTGTGAGATACATTTCTGCAGTTTGTTTCCCACCCTCCCTCTCTGTTGGTATAGTGTTTTTATAGTTGGTGGCTTTGCAGTTGCCCACCCCTAGTGTAAATTTGATCTGGGACCCTCCTCCCAGTCTAGTGTCATTACCTCATTCTACCCAGTACAGGGAGAACATTTGAGAAGGCCAGTCAGCTTAGTTTCTGCTACTCATTTCTCTTTCCTTTCTCTCTTTCCACTAAAAAAAAAAAAAAAAAAATGTATCTGCTTTTACTGTATTTGTGTTTCTTCCTACTTTATTTTGCTTTTGCGTCATCTTAAAAGTACTCAATTGTATTTATTACTGCTTGGTGTAACTCATTCTAAGCCTTTTAGTTTAAGCACTTGGGCTTCAGACCAGTTGTTTTACATTAGGAAGGTTTGTGGTCTGCACTGTAGTGGCAGAACAGGTAGCTTACATCCTTCTAAGATGGGAACTGCTGATTGAGGGCTCAGTGTCTGTTATTCTAAAAGTGTATTAATTCTGGTTTAAGCACTTGGGCTTCAGGCCAGTTATTTTACATTAAGAGGGTTCGTGGTCTGCACTCTTGTGGGAGCAGAGGCTGGACTCTGCCCTTCTGAACTGGGAATTTCTGGTTAAAGGCTTATAGTGCCTGCATATTTGAACTGCTTCTTACTGAAATTGGTACACCTTGTTTGCTGTAGCATAGACTAGATCCAGGCCTGCTGAATCTAGCTTTGTTTGTATAACTTGAGCACTAATCCAGGCATTCTTTAAAGTATTCAATTGCATTTATTACTGCTTGGTAGTAACTTGATTAAAGTGTAGCTATCATTCTAAGTCTTTTGGATTAAGCACTTGGGCTTCAGACCAGTTGTTTTACATTAGGAAGGTTTGTGGCCTGCACTGTGGTGGCAAGACAGGTAGCTTACATCCTTCTAAGTTGGGAACTGCTGATTGAGGGCTCAGTGGCTGTTATTCTAAAAGTGTATTAGTTCTGGTTTAAGCACTTGGGCTTCAGGATAGTTATTTTACATTAAGAGAGTTCGTGGTCTGCACTCTTGTGGGAGGAGAGGCTGGACTCTGCCCTTCTGAGCTGGGAATTTCTGGTTAAAGGCTTATAGTGCCTGCATATCTGAACTGCTTCTTACTGTAATTGGTACACCTTGTTTGCTGTAGCATAGACTAGATCCAGGCCTGCTGAATCTAGCTTTGTTTGTATGCTTGTTGTTTGTTTGCTTGTTATTTCCCTGAAAAGCTAATTCCACCTAAAACGCGGCTTTTCAGCGCTTCTGTGGATCCCCAATGATATCTGCATTGCTTACTGTACTCATTTCCTTGTTTCACTTGAAAGAAAGTTACTGTTTGTCATTTTTGCATTTAAGTTACCTGGCACTTGCTCACTAAAGCAATTATATAAGTCAGCACTAAAAAATTAAAAGCACTACACCCTCACAAACTCCCCTTGAGTACCTTGTTCCCCATTGGCCCTTTTTTTCAATTATAAAGGAATTCCCAATACTATTCTAGCATGTCCAAAGGTCAGTTGTCAATCTCCTCTCCAGTCCAGCTGGTGAATCTGGGAATCTTGAGGCAATGTTACAACTGCCTCATGTACACAGACAACCCTCTCCTCCTCCCAACAAATTCCAACACATGTGAGAGATGCAACCATATAGCCAAACTGGAGGCTAAGCTCTCTCAACTCAGTAGTGGTGTAACCAGTCAGGAGGAGAAGGAAACCACACTCACTACAATTCCAGTCTCACATAGACCTACCACGACAGCAAACCAAACACATAAACACACAAAAACATACTCGGAGGCTCTAAATAAAAATCTGCCTAAGCAGCAGAGACCTCCAAAGCAGACACCCAAGCAACTGCTACCCCAAAACAAAACACGTGCAACACATAGCTCACAAAGCCAGTGTGCCGAACAGTCACAGCCCTTAAGGCTAAACAACACACCTGATACACTTGTAATAGGTGACTCTATCGTCAGGCAGACTGACGTCCGCTCACCAGGCTGAACAAGGAGAAGGTCACGGTGAGCTGCCTGTCGGGTGCTAGGATCCGCCACATAACACAAGCACTCAGGTCACTCCAAGGCAAGTACAAACATGACTCAGTCATTGTCCATGCTGGTGTGAATGACCTGAGACGTACCTCCCTGGACTACATGAAAAGAGACATAGAGGAGCTCTCTGAGCATGTAGCCCAGGCCAGTATGACCCTGACCTTGAGTAGCATCTTACCCTCACCAAGAATGATGCCACAATATGAAGACAAGATGATCAATTTCAACAATTGGCTTAAGTATTGGTGTCATTCAAAGGGGATCCAATGCCTGTCAGCCTGGGATGACATGCTCGACAAGCCACGATGCTTCACTAGGGACGGCCTGCACCTGTCACCCCTGGGCTTTAGGATATTGGCAAAGGCTCTTGCTACCCCCATAGTGCCTTTTTTAGGCAAGGCTCAAAAGACAAACCCACCTCCATAGGTATCACAAGGGATAAGAAACTAAGAGTAATGCTACTCAACGCCAGAAGTCTAAACCTCAAGATGCATGCACTCGAAACTCTCCTTAGCATGGAGATCATCGATATCTGTGCAGTAACAGAAACCTGGTTCAAGGCTCCCGAGAGCACCCCAGCACTACCAGGTTATACCTCATACCATGCTTTTTGGCCCCAAAACTTGGACCGAACCACAAAAGGAGGGGGAGTATCAATATTCGTCAAAGATACCCACACCTCCAGGTTGGTGGCACAGCACGAAGCATCAGAGACTATCCATGTGCAACTAACAGTGGGTAAAACTGCCTTCCAGTTTATAGCCTGCTACAGACCACCCTCCCAAACCCAGGAACCCCACTCGGCCTTCCTGAGAACACTGGAAAATATGAAGGTCTCTCAAAACACCACTATATTGGGCGACTTCAACTACCCAAACATAGACTGGGAGCATTACTCTAGCTCCAACACCCTACCCCCAAAGGTTCCTAGAATTTATAAACTCAAATGCTATGGAACAACTTATTACCACTCCCACAAGAGGGGAAAACATACTGGACCTGATCATCACCAACATGGGGACTTTATGCTCCAGACCATAAGCGTATCCCTCACTGGTAAGATCAAACCATAAACTAATCTCACTGGATATTCACATCCCGACCCCACCCCCTGCCCAGAAAACCACAGTGAAAAACTTCTCTAAAGCAAATTTCACAGTCCTCAAAACCGAGGTGGAATCCTTCAAAGCCCCCGGGCCTGTGGAAAATACGGCCCAGACCGCAGAATCCTTTATAAATGCATTCTATGACCACCTTCAGGAATGCATGGATCATGCAATCCCAAATAAAACCAAGACCCAATCCTACAAAGGCAGACGTCCTGTCTGGTGGACCCCAGCCATAAACAAACTATACAATAGAAGGAGGAAGCTACTACATGATAGAGCAAAATCCCAAAAAGGGAAGGCATCTCTGATCAGTATTAGCAAAAAATTATGGGCACTCATAAAATCGTCTAAGGCCAGCTTTGAGAGAAAAATTGCACAGGACACTAAGGATAATCACAAGGCTTTCTTTATTTATGCTAGTAACCTGGGTGGGAATTCCCAGATATGCTCAGAATTAGTCCAAAATGACAAAAAATACACCGAACCCACAGACATTGCCAACATGCTAGCTGACAGGTTCAGCAAAAACTTCTCCCCCCTTACCACCAAAAGGGCAAATATCTATCCCAGCAGAGTGCTGCCCCCCTGACATCTCAGATGCTCAGGTAAGAGCCGCCCTCTCCAAAGCAAAAAACACAGCATTAATGGGACCAGATGGTGTCCCAGGCTGCGTCCTACATGAACTCCAAGAAGAGCTAAGCCCAAACATAAAACTACTGTTCAGTCTCAGCCTTGCTACAGGATATGTACCCAAAGAGTGGCGTACAGCAACAGTGGTCCCTCTCCACAAAGGTGGTGCCTCAACGGATCCTGGAAACTATCGCCCCATAAGCCTGACTAGCTTGGTCTGCAAAGCTATGGAAAGGATCATCATGGACCTCATAAATAAAGATATTGGGGACCTACAGACACTGGATCCTACCCAGTTCGGCTTTGTTAAGGGCAGATCCTGCCTCTTAAACCTGGTCGATTTCTTTGAAACAGTCACCAAGGCCATTGACGAGGGGAAGGTGGTCCACACAGCCTACCTGGACCTCGCAAAAGCCTTCGATACAATACCCCACTCGGGCATTATAGACAAGCTCACCAGCTTAAATATAATCCCCTATGTCACTAGATGGGTTGCAAACTGGCTCAAGGACAGAACCCACATGGTTAGAATTGCTGGAGCCATGTCAGACTCCAAACCAGTTACAAGTGGCGCCCCACAAGGCTCAGTCCTGGGACCTCTCTTGTTCGGTATATATTTCTCGGAGGTACAGGCCAACATGGAAGACTGTGGCTGACCAAGTTCGCAGATGACTGCAAACTGGGCGCCATAATCGACTCTCCAGCCGACACAAGCATCCTCCAAAAGGGCCTCATAGAAACAGACAACTGGTGCCAGAGCCATGGCCTCAAGCTAAACACCAAAAAGTGTATAGTCATCCCCTTTGGCAAAAACAAAGTGCACACAAATTACCACATAGGTGGTAATCCATTAAGTACAGAAGAAGTAATTAGGGACCTGGGGACCCAAGTTGATAGCAATCTCTCATTTGACAACCACTTGGCCAAAGTGGTTAGAAAAATATTTTATATAGCCCACCTAATCATGAAGGGATTCACATCTAGATCAGGGGAGGTCATCATGCCTCTTTACTCATTCCTCATCAGGCCCATAATTGAGTACAATGCCCCTTTTGGGATGTACCTTACCAGACACCTGCAGCAACTGGAAAGACCCCAAAAGTACCTCACCAAGAGGATCAAAGGGCTCAAACAGATGCCATATGTTGCCCGGTTAAAGAAACACCAGCTCTACTCAGTGGCATACCGCCTGCTCAGAGGCGATCTGTGCCTGACGTATAAAGCCATGTCCAACCCGGAATTAATGGACATGCTGCACATCAGAAAATCCAAATCTCATCGAGCCACGCGCTCGAGAGACTTGAACCTCAGCACTGAAATAAATAGGACATGCTGGAGGGACAGATTCATAACCCAGAGGCTCCCTTCACTCTGGAATAAAATTCCAGTCCAGGTTAGGCAGAGTCCCTCATTGACTCTCTTCAAGAGGAATCTTGATGAGGAGATGGGAGATCGTAGGTTTACCCCGGGTATCACTTCTGTGTCACTGTTAGACAGAGGCACAGTATACTAACCTCGAAAAAGGGCATAGCAAAATTAATTTAAAATGGGTGGCGACAGCCAAACACACTCTGGCTAGGCTTATAAATGCCCTAGGGCAGATAGCCTAGTATGAACTTATGAACCTATGACTCTGTTTTAAAGAACAGTGAGCTCATGTTTCATTCCCCATTGGATTCTACAGTAGATAAACTACGGTGATGGCTTTACCTTGCCTCCTGAATGGTCATCCAGATCTTGATGGCTCCATGGTACATTTCTGTTCTGGTCTTTCTTGATCTCTCATCAGCATCAGATATGGCTGAAAACTATATTCTTTAACATTTCATTTAAAAACCTACTTTGCAGCTATGGGTTATATTCTGGAGCAGTTTGCCTCCTACCTATTAGGACATACTTGACACATTTTGCCGATGGCAAATGTTCTGTCTTATCATGTCATATCTGGAATTTACAAGGGTTCAGTACTGGGTCCTTTGTATTCTCAATGTGTATCTGTCCACTGGGCAAATTCATCAAAAGAACAGGTATTTTCATTGTTATGTTGAAAACAGTCATACCTCGCTTTCTCTCTGGACAATTTGTCAACTTCTGATTCATTGGGTGGGGATCTAGAATGAATCCAGAATAGGATGACTATCAATCATCATTAGGTCAACACATCTAAGACTGTCACCATGGCTACGTACACCAATTGGAAAGATTCAAACTGTTCAGCCTCAAATCCCTCTATTTATAATGGGGACAAGTTGATATTTGTGAAAAAGGTTAAAAATCAGGTGCAATTATTGATGACAGATTTACATTTTGGGACCAATTGTCATCTGTTGTAAAATTGTACTGTTTCCATCTAAGAAGCTCCTCCTGCATCAAACACCTTCCTCATCCCAAAGCCCTTTCAATGATGCTGCATGCTTGGTATTTTCACATCTTGAATATACAGCACATAACTTCACCTGGGTCTACCTAACATTGAGCTTGATTGCTTGCATCAAGTTCAGAATTCTGCAGCTTGATTTCTTATTGTTACTTCAAGTTACCTTTGTATTACTCCATTTCTGTGGAACCTACTATGGCTGACAATTCACTCTCATAGTAACTTTAAAAGTTTTGTTGTTAATGTATCTACCATACATAGCATGATTTCCCCACATCCTAAGGGTTTCTTGGCCCTTAACTGCAATGATAGGCCCCTGTATTCATCTTCTGTGAGACTGTTGAAAGTTCAGAGACTCTTGGCATCTGGGGATTTTGTTATCAGGCTCCATGTCTTTAGAATCCCTTGCCCTACTACTTGAAGGGATCTCCACAACATCAGGCTTTAAAAGTTCCCTTAAAAAAATTATTTACCTTGAACTGTGGCATTACCTGACTCGCTAGCTAATGAATGTATTACTTGTTTCACAGTGCTAGTTTACACAGCCATTTTTGTGCTGTTTGTTGACCTGTTTTAGCTGTCATTTTATCCTTATAGGTTCATAGGGAAGAACTAGGCTAGCTGCCCTTGCCGGCCATTTTAAGCCTAGCTAATTTCCCTTTTTGAGATCAAAATAACTTAGCTCATGTGACCTTAGATTGGCCTTTCCCATCCCAAGGTCGATAATTATATATTATCCCCAATGAGACTAACTGGGATCATAACTTAAATAATTTGAGGGGACCCTTGCATGGAATAAAGCATTTAGGACAGGTCTATGTCCATTAGTAGTACAGGAGTCTGTTCTGGGGTATGGATAGGGATGAACTTAGTTTTATGTGGATGGGAAGTCTATTCCAGAGCAGCAGCAGCATACTCTGTGAAATATACCTGTCCTGCCAAGTCTTTCTGTTGATGTTGCAGAACAGGTTTAGATCCCTAGAATGAGTATTTCTGATGCCATCTGACTTGCTGATATGCAGTAATTCCATCAATACTGGGTCGGAGGATGTCTTGTATGCCAAACACAGATTACTTCTTATCAGTCTGTATGATACAGAGTATAGTGACAGGGTTCTGAGTTGGCCATGTAGGATATGTTGTTTAGGGCTTGTAGTCTTTTGGCAAGGTACCTCTGTGGCCATTCTTGTTGCTGCATGTGTCTGGCCAGATACATGACGAAGGGCATTATATTATATTATATTATATTATATTATATTATATTATATTATATTATATTATATTATATTCAATGACTGGCCTAAATAGGGCTGAGTAAAAGGCAATAATGACATACCTGCAATGTAGAAAGACTTTCTTAAAATGATGGACATATGTTGATCAAAAGTTAGGTCACTGTCCACGTAAGTTCCCAAATAAATAAGTCAGCTCTTGGGGATGTACTGTCAATATGGTAGTTCCATGGTGTAGATGACTTCCCAAAGGATAAAATAATGTATTTTGGCATTTAGTTTCAGTCTATGATTTTGGCACCAGTTACTTATTTGGGACAAACCTTCCTGCAGGATAGCTAAGTCATTTAATGACTGCTCCTATCATGCAGTCATCTGCAAACTTAGCCAGAGCTCTCTGGCTTTGGTTTTTACTTCAGTAAAGTAAATGATAAACAGGAGAGGTCACAGCAAAGAAACCTGGGGGACTGCACTGGTGACTTTCTTTCATGGAGGAACTTCCCCTATTTTGATTATCTGCATCCTATCTTTGAGCCAGTTGGCAATCCAGCGAGTGACACAGGGGTTTATTCCAGTTTGCTTAGCTTTCCTGCTATGCCTGAGTGGGGAATTGTGTCAAAACCTTTGGCCAGCTCAAGTTATGTGATGTGTACCGTTTTACCTTCATTCATTGCTTTGGTGACCTTTTTTCAAAAAAATACACCAGGTTAAGTAAGCATGACCTGCCCTTGACGATTTTGAACAGAGACGAGTCCAGTGCTTGGAGATTCCCTATGTCTTGATTGATTAGTTCCATGATGAGTCTTTCCATGGCTTTCCATATGAGGCTGGTCTGACTTATGGGTCTGTGGAAAATTTTCCCTTATGACTGTAGCTATTTTCCATTCACTTGGTACAAAACCTGTATGGAGGCTGAGCTTGAACAGTGCTGTTATGGAGTGTGGATAAATAATTCTTCATGTGATTTAAGATGCATCCAAGGTATTGTCAGGACCCATCGATGCAGTATTTCTAGCTGAGACAGTTTCAGGTACATCTTGAGGGACAGAGTCCTTCCTTTTTTTTTCAATAACTGCTTGGGCACCAAAACAAATCAAACTTGAAACTTGTCTGGATATTACCTGAATCATGTTGACATTAAAAAAATCATACAACATTACTGACAATTTTTAGTCACAAAGTACTTGTAAACTTTAAAGCATCAGCATTGTTGCTTTTGGAATCATGTCAGTTATTCATAATCTCTGCTTTTTACTCCATAGTCATCAGACCAGAAACATCAGAGTAAAGTAATAAGTGCCACTGTTTTCAGTAAGATTTACAAAACTTTGTTCTTTTAATGTTTCTGGTCACCATTTTCTCATTTTTTGGAGGAATATGAGATGTGAATAAGGGAACAATATTGTTATTGGGTTTTCAGAAATAAAAGTGCAGGTGATTATACTGTTTTTCTGCATTCAAATGCTGCAGATAATGAGCAGGAGCACTTTTTTTTCCTTTTCCCAGTATTTATCTTTCTGTGTGGTTGAACAACCACACTGTTAGTATATTTAAGCCTCTCATAAGGAGCACTATGGATACCCTGGCTCCCTTTAGCAAAAATGCCTCATTTAATGCTGTATTTATATTAAAGAACTGTTTTTGTTTTGTTTTTTTTTAGCATAGATATTTTGGTTTCACTGTTAATGTTTGATGTGTTACTTCTGTTCTCGGTTTTTCATAAACCACTTGGTTAACCACTGGATCACAGCTTGTTAACTTCGACAGTTCTGGAAATTTTGTCTTACTTCAGCTTGCTTTAGTTTTTTATTAGACTTTATTTTTATTAATATCATCTTAAGGCTATAACAAAGGGAAAGTAGTTTGGAATTTGTGAACCTAAGTGACTTTGTTTTCTTGGACTGCTCATTTAATTTTACTTCTTGCCAGTAGGTTGCCACCTTTTCAAATGCCCAACGTGGGACAATTGTGATACAAACATCAGATTTTGCAGGCCAAAACATACCCACAGCTACTACAAAGGACAGAACTTCACTTTTTTTTGCCTAACTAAACGTTTATTCTTATAGCATTTTAGTTGCTTATTCTGTTTCTTATAACATGTAGGTGTTTCAGATACAGAATAACTGTTTTATGCAACTATTACATAAAATATAGAAAATAATTTTGCCCTAAAATCTCAGGATATTTGCCATTTTTACATATTTTTTTGCAGGACACAACTGCCCAAAGAGGGACTGTCCCTCGCAAAGTGGGACAGGTAGTAACCCTACTTGCCAGCTGCATGACACTAGCAGTGCAAAACTGAATACTCTACTTTTTTAATAGCTATCTATATATCCTTCTTTTGCTTAGAATTTTTACTCTTTTGTAGCTAAACACAGAGTAGCATTAACAATGTCACATATTTCTTACAGTGTAACGTGTACAGTTTCATTTATTTACATTAATGCAAAATATGTATTTATCTGGATGAGAGATTGTCATAAATGATACGGAAAAGGCAGTAATATCTTTTGGTGCACATTTTTTTTATATAATTTTTCTCTCTAACATTCTCTAGCTATCCCTTTGGGACATTTTAAGTTAGTCCTAAACTATCACTTGTTTGGGTAGGACAGACATCCAGGCCAGCAAACAAGCATATTCTTCAAGACTTCTTTCTATGGTGGAATAACTACTAGAGGCTACAAATTATTATATAACTATAAGAATCAATCAGAGGAGGTTAGAAATGGTTGGGAAGAAAGATAGGATAAGCAATTCACAAATAAACAATAGGGGGGATACATGTATGTCTACCAAACATGCAACAAAGTCTAGAAGATTTAGGATTTTTGCTTGGAAGTGCTTACATAGGTATTTTTATACCTCAAGTAGACTCCAAAAAATTTTTCCTCAGGCAGATAGCAAATGTTGGAAGTGTGATGGGGAAGAAAGGGGTAACTGGGAACATATTTTCTGAGACTGTAATGAATTGGCAGACTAAAGATTTCCTGTAGACTGCTCTGTCAGAGATACTGGGTGAGCAAATTGGTATAACTAAGGAAAATATTTTTTGAGCTATGGTACAGAATCGGAATTGCCTAGACATAGTAAGAGCTGAGTCTAATCACCGTGGCTGCCAAAAAAAGCAATTACTAGAAAATGGAAATCAAACTCTAAACCAGCTTTACTAGAAGTAGTGAATATAGTAACAGAGATAAAACATCTAGAATCGGGATCATTAGAAAAGGGCAGGAGCACATTATTTGGAAAAAATGGGAATTGTGGGAACAATTCATGCAGAAGAGGAATGAGGTTTAAAAGAAGGCAGGATTTGAGTAAGCTATGTTATGTTTGACTGACAATGACTGGATGGATTATAACATGTATAATGTTTCCAACTAAAATTATGTCACTATGGTTTGTTTTTATTTACATAAACGTATGATTGCCTAATGTCATACTTGATAATTTAATAAAGATGTTTCTTGTTTTAAAAAAAGACTTCTTTCTGTGGTAAGCTGCATGCATGATTTTCACCTGTGACCTGCATTTTGCTGGACTAGCAACGGCTGTATGTCCCTGTGGTGACAGTTCCTTGGATGCAGACCATTTTCAAATGAGCGATCATCTTTTACAACTCAATTAAAAAAATCAAATAATGTTTGCCTGCTTTTGATTTATAACTTAGTTCCTGCATGTATGTATGCCTCTGAGAACTGCAACCCTCACCATCAGATATACTGCAGTTACATTCGAGGCTTTTAAACTGGTCACCTGTATAGCTTGGCCTATAACTCGCTCTTTTCCAATCAGCCAAGGATTTCACCAACTCCAGGTAAATACTTCTATATTTTTTCTACTGATATCTATAATTTCTGACATGTATGTACACTTTATGTGAGAAGCCTGTATATCCTCGGTTTAATTGCATGAGTTTTCTTGGGATTTCCTAATTTTCTCACACGTGCTGAGATTATGTGGGAGGTTTAAGTGATACCTTAAAATTTTCTGTAGGCGAGAGTGCAGTTGGTGGATTATATGAAAGAAAGGCCTGGCAATGTACCTCCCTTTACTACTTGCCCAGTAAATTCTGTGGATGCTGGTAGCTGTTCATCAGGCCTCCACAGCAGTCAGATGAAACTCAACAGTACTGGATGAATTAGATTTTTTTTCTTTACAGTACAGTGCTAAGATAATAACATTTTTAATGAACTTAAAGACGTAGCTGAAGAATAATTAGGTAGGTACATTTCTAGCTATAGGGCAAATAAAACATTGTAAACTTAGGTACTTAAATATACACTAAGTCAAATACAGATTCACAACTCAGCTGGATATTGTGATGAAAAGGATATCCTCAACCACATCAATCTTTTTGTCATAACAAACTTTTTTTTTTTGAGTCTTTCAATCCAATTTCAGTAATGTCGCATAAAAAGAAAATAGGATACTCTTAATTTTCTGCAGTATCTCTACACATTCTTTATGATCATGTGTAATTTCATTCATGGATTCACTACATCTGTTAACATTACATAGACATATTTAGGCTAGTCATTAATTAGGGAGCAAACAGCCAAATCTAAGAATCTAATTCTTGCAACATAAGTTAATAAAAAATCTGTTAAGGTATACAAAAAAGCAATTCATGTAATGTTAGAATTAATGGAGATTGTTGCAAACATATGTATACAGCATGACAACAATAAGCAAAATGCTAAGGCTTGTTTTCTTTTCAATTGTCTGTGTACCTCTGTGTTGTTACCTTTTAAAACTGCCATGTTTAACAAATATGATAAGCATAACTTTTCAGTTTTTGGGTGTAGCTGCCCTTTAAATTTTATTGTATTTATCTTATGGTACAGTTTCATTTTTTTAAACAATGACTTTATTTCAAATCTTAAAAAGAAAATATCACAGTGTATGTATGTTGCTTTCTGTTGAAAATGTTTATGTTAATGAAGTAAATTTAAATTAATTATTCTTTTCTTTATCTGAGAGTACTGTTTTACACACTGTGCACTGCTAGAGTAATGCCATACTCAGTTGTATGCAACATAGTTTTCAACAGCATACTAGGCTTCTCTGGGTTGTTCTTTTTCTCTCTCAATTCCTGCAGTCCATGAGATATCAGCAATCCAAATGTTCAGGGGAGAGTTGCCTGCTGACTGGCTTAAAAGGATTTCCAATTCCTTCCAAATTAACTGCTTTGTGTGTGTATGGGGGGGGGGGGGGTCATACTTCTGCAGTCTGCTACTTTTCCATTGAAAGCTGCTGCTGCCATACACTGTAAGTGATCCTATCCCGCAATCTGTTTGGCATGGAAAGCAGTAATAGTAGTAATGTCTGACCTCATACACTGGTAGTGGGCATAGCTAATTCCTGGCCTAATATTCCAATTTGTTTGCTTATGGATTTAACTAAAAATGTGTAAACTATGAGTCCGCAATCTTTACTGAGAATATGGTTCCCTCATAAGGGGTGGCCACGGTGGTGCAGCAGTTAGTGTTGCCGCCTCACAGCAAGAGGTTCTCTGGTTCGATCTTCTGCTGGGGTGCCTTTTGTGTGGGGTCTGCATGCCCTCCCTGTGGTTGTGTGGGTTTCCTCCGGGTGCTCAGGTTTCCTCCCACATCCCAAAGACATGCTGTAGGTGGATTGGACACTCTAAATTGGCCCTAGGCATGAGTGCGTGCGTGTGTGTGCCTTCTGTGGAAGGTCGGGCGCCAGGCTGGCAACTCGACACTGTAAAACTCCACTGCCAATCATGAACAGACAGGTGATCCGCTGTGGCAAGCCCTAACCGGGAAAAGCTGAAAGAAGAAGAAGATGGTTCCCTCATAATGAAGATAGAGGGGCACTATTCAGCATACACACTGTTTTGAAATCATATGAACTCATACAAGTGAAATAGGACTTACAGAGTGACGACATAGGGTATTTTGATTAAGCGGTACTTCAGTACACTTATTTCTAATTGAATTGACTTTTATGCACATGCTTCTAAACAGTAACACCTCACTATAAATGTAGAGATAGCTTTAGCAGAGGACATGCAAGTGCAGACAGAAACCATATTAGTTATTAAGGTACCATAAATAGTAAAAGTAACTATTAGTTCAGAGGTGAATACTAGGTTAACTACCTTGAAGGGCATTTTAAGCCAGCCAATAGCCTGAAGTCAGAATCAAATCCTGTACCTTGTGTCTATGAGGTGAAGACCTTAACCATTATGCCATAACCACACCCTGGCAAATACTAACCTTTCAGTCTGCAGACTTTTACACAACTAGCCTAACCAGAGGTCAGTATCAAACCCGGTACAGTGTATCTGTGAGCTTAACACCTTAAACATTATGCCAACCCTCCTACAATTCAGCTGTGTATACATCTGCCCTCCTCTCAGAAAGAAGCCAGTAATTTAGAACTGCAAAATTGATGTTTAAAAGAGTAAATAATGTCATTCTTGGGAGATTCTCAGACTTAAAGGTAGGTGAAGGTATGTTGTCTGTTCATTCATCCTGTAGCAGTTGTACCTTTCCTACCCCTCTGTTCGTTGTGCCTGAACAGCAATTTGCACGGGTTTCTTTCATGAGTGACCACCCCCCCCCCAACCTGGGATTCATTGCATAAAGAAATTTCTACCTTCTCCACTGAAGCTGGCTATCTTAACTAAGTAAAACCTCTGGGAAGCAAGAACTTGACTCCCTACAGCTTTTCAACTGTAAAGGTTTGCACGGGTTTCTTTCCTGAGTGACCCCCCCCCCCCCCCCCAACCTGGGATTCACTGCATAAAGCAATTTCTACCTTCTCCACTGAAGCTGGCTATCTTAACTAAGTAAAACCTCTGGGAAGCAAGAACCTGACTCCCTCCAGCTTTTTAATTGTAATACTTTGCACGGGTTTCTTTCCTGAGTGACCGCCCCCCCTCCCCCAACCTGGGATTCACTGCATAAAGCAATTTCTACCTTCTCCACTAAAGCTGGCTATCTTAACTAAGTAAAACCTCTGGGAAGCAAGAACCTGATTCCCTCCAGCTTTTCAATTGTAATAGGTGAACTACAATTTAGTTTTTGCAAACTGTTGAGGCTTAATGGTGTATGCACAACAATAGTGAAGGGATCTAACCAATTGCCACCAGATTGAGCTATACTACTTTGAATCAGCCTTAGACTCACACAGTGTTCCAGTCCCAAGCATTTACTTTTTAATTTGGTAAAGTAATTTCGCTCCCTCCTTATACATTTGCTAGTTTACCCCTAAGATCAAATTAAAATTAGCCTGAAAATTGGTGCAAAATTAAAAAGGAATAAAACAAATTAAAGTACAGCCAAAAATATTGCTTACATACAAACCAAACCAAAAGCCCAAGGTAACTCAGAGTCAGTGTTAGCCCCGCTCGGCTCGCTCCGTTCCCCTCCCTGCCCCCACTAGTGCTAAATTTAAACCAAACTTTGCCACTCCCTTGCCACTTCCCTCCTGCTAAGTACCAATCAGCACCTCACACATCATTGAGCAACCCTGCCCCCTTAACCCATTTCCTTCTCTCTCATTCTTCCACACCCTGTTAGCACAGTCAGCCATCAAATTTGGCCCGCCCCCAACAAAATGCAAACAAGCAAAAAAACACTGACTACCCAAAAGCCTATACTGTTTCTATTTTACCATCTCACTGCATACGAACAAACACTTGACCATGGTATTCACTACCCAAATGGTCAGACCCCCATGACTTCACACATAACACCAAACACTTTACCTTCCCCAGCACACCGAATATACCACCCTCTATAAAATACCACCCCTGTACAGCCACAAAACATAATCCTAAAGACAAAGACTATATAAAGCTTATAAACAAACTCGTAAAGCTCAGAATATCCTGTCACTATAACCTTATAACACATGGAGACATTCATCCCAACCCTGGCCCACACCCAATAACCTCCACTCCCCTACCACAACCCCCACAGTCAAGTTACCCATGAATACTCCCACTAGTTCCCTCCTAGCATTTCACCTAAATATTAGAAGTATTAACAATAAGATTCCCAACCTACATCCCCTTCTAGCAACCCACTCCCCAGACATTATGTGCCTTACAGAAACCTGGCTAAAACCCAGTACTATTGACAATGAGATACTACCTCCAGGATACAATATTCACCGGTTAGACCGTGCTACAAGGAAAGGAGGTGAGATAGCAGTCCTTTACAAAAATACTCTAACCGTTAAAAGAGACATCATTCAACCTCCCCAATTCAATAACGCGGAACTCCTCATAACCAAGCTACAGATTAAGTAAAACACACAAAAGGAAAGTAGAAGCACGCTGACAAAATAAACGGCACGGACTTTTTAATAAACGTAAGCGCTTTCAGCTAAGCAAATGCCCAGCTGTCATCAGACAAAAAACAGTTAACACAGCTTGGTTTTTATACATAAAACCTACATCTATAATTGGCTAAACAGCCAATCACATTACTAAATTGATACAGGATATTCCTATCTCTTTTAATTAGATAGAACAACTTCTTACAAGCCTATATTAATCATCTGTTGAGTTACTACTCCACTAAACAACTTGATGAGTGCCTTATTTAAAAACAAATATTAAAAAACACATTTTTTAAAACCCACAATAACCATAACTGAAGACATAACAATATCAATTAAATTGCCTAAGGCTTTTACCAATCCTAAATCTAAAATATTATGAAAGTGGAAATCTCACTTTCTTACAACTAATAATTATTACCCCCCATTTACACACTGGATAAATTATTAACCACTAGTGCTTATCTAAGGAGAGCTTTAAGCTTAAGAATACACTTAATGGAGACATAGTCATTCAAACCTGGAAGCAAATGTGCACATGTTCTAATCTGCCATAATACTTCTTGCTCTTCTAAATGTAGCTGCCAGGGCCCTCCCCTTATGTCATTTTTGATGTGATGTACTACACTGAAAGTGAAACAGTGGTCAGGAATTCTAACACATGCCTGGCAAGTGCATTTGTAAGGTCCTTCCTATCTATAGCATACAGGTGCTCGTAAATTCTTTTCTTTATTTTTCTCTCCGTTTTGCCAATATAGAAGGAAGGACATTTTTCACAAAGAGCCACATATATCACGCCATTGGTGTCACAATTGTAATTACCCTTAATGAAATAGTTTTTACTGTTGATATACACTTTGTTACCAACATGGATGAACTTACATTGAGGGCACATACCACATTTACGCATTCCTACAATTTTATTTTGAATTTTAGATTTAACCGTAGCCATTTCAACTAGATTTTTAAGATTAACACCCCTACGGTATGTAAATTCTGGACGTGTCCCAAGAACCTTAACCAGAGCCCTATCCTCAAGTATGATATTCCAGTTTTTAACCACTATTTCTCTGATAGCTTTACAGTCCACACTGAAAGTGAACCAAAAGTTGATTCTAGAATGTACGGTGGAATCCCTCTTAGAGGTGTCCTTACCCGATCTACTCATTAAGCCACCCACCAACAGTGGAGTAAAGTGGCCATTAGCCCTTTTAACCTGTACTTCATCCGTCATCTCTTTTATGAGGCTATCAGGATAGCCTCGAGCCAGAAACATTTTACTGATTTTGTTACATTCCATGAGAAAGTCATTATCATCTGAAATCATTCTAGCAGCTCTGACAAGTTGCCCTTTAACTACACTCCTTTTTTGATGAAAGGGGTGACAACTAGAAAAATGCAAATAGCTGTTAGAATGGGTTGGCTTTCTGTAAATTAAAGATTTAAACTTGTTGTTGATTTTATCCTTACAGATTTTTACATCTAAAAAGCTCATTTCATCCACTCCAATAGTGTACGTGAATTCTAAGAAGTTGGTCATTCCAGAAATATTGTCTATAAATTGTGGAATAAGGTTTTGCGGACCCTTCCAGATAAAACACATGTCATCTTGGTATCTAGTGTACCAAGTGACATGTTGTTGATACAGTTCACTATTGAACAAATAATTGCGTTCCCAAAAAGCCATCACACTGTTAGCAAAACTACACCCACAGGGAGATCCCATGGCAATTCCTGTACTCTGGAGAAAAAACTGGTCCTTAAAAATTAAAAAGTTATTTGCCAGGACCAAGTCCAATAATGTTTCTACTAAGTACATCTGACCATTAGTGGCCCTCTTGGTCACCATAAAATTCCTTGTCCAGTCAATACCTAGTTGATGAGGTATCACAGTATACAGATCTTTAACATCCACAATCAGGAAGACCAAGTCTACATGGTATTCAATTTTATTAAAATTCTCCAAAAAATCCCAGGAATCTTTACAAATCTGTGGTTCCCCCTGGATGTATGGTTTAAGAATACCATCGATGTACTTGGCACAAGCATAAGTAATAGAACCCCGCCCATCAACTATATACGTCTACCATGTAGACTTGGTCTTCCTGATTGTGGATGTTAAAGATCTGTATACTGTGATACCTCATCAACTAGGTATTGACTGGACAAGGAATTTTATGGTGACCAAGAGGGCCACTAATGGTCAGATGTACTTAGTAGAAACATTATTGGACTTGGTCCTGGCAAATAACTTTTTAATTTTTAAGGACCAGTTTTTTCTCCAGAGTACAGGGATTGCCATGGGATCTCCCTGTGGGTGTAGTTTTGCTAACAGTGTGATGGCTTTTTGGAAACGCAATTATTTGTTCAATAGTGAACTGTATCAACAACATGTCACTTGGTACACTAGATACCAAGATGACATGTGTTTTATCTGGAAGGGTCCACAAAACCTTATTCCACAATTTATAGACAATATTTCTGGAATGACCAACTTCTTAGAATTCACGTACACTATTGGAGTGGATGAAATGAGCTTTTTAGATGTAAAAATCTGTAAGGATAAAATCAACAACAAGTTTAAATCTTTAATTTACAGAAAGCCAACCCATTCTAACAGCTATTTGCATTTTTCTAATTGTCACCCCTTTCATCAAAAAAGGAGTGTAGTTAAAGGGCAACTTGTCAGAGCTGCTAGAATGATTTCAGATGATAATGACTTTCTGATGGAATGTAACAAAATCAGTAAAATGTTTCTGGCTCGAGGCTATCCTGATAGCCTCATAAAAGAGATGACGGATGAAGCACAGGTTAAAAGGGCTAATGGCCACTTTACTCCACTGTTGGTGGGTGGCTTAATGAGTAGATCGGGTAAGGACACCTCTAAGAGGGATTCCACCGTACATTCTAGAATCAACTTTTTGTTCACCTTCAGTGTGGACCGTAAAGCTATCAGAGAAATAGTGGCTAAAAACTGGAATATCATACTTGAGGATAGGGCTCTGGTTAAGGTTCTTGGGACACGTCCAGAATTTACATACCGTAGGGGTGTTAATCTTAAAAATCTAGTTGAAATGGCTACGGTTAAATCTAAAATTCAAAATAAAATTGTAGGAATGCGTAAATGTGGTGTATGTGCCCTCAATGTAAGTTCATCCATGTTGGTAACAAAGTGTATATCAACAGTAAAAACTATTTCATTAAGGGTAATTACAATTGTGACACCAATGGCGTGATATATGTGGCTCTATGTGAAAAATGTCCTTCCTTCTATATTGGCAAAACGGAGAGAAAAATAAAGAAAAGAATTTACGAGCACCTGTATGCTATAGATAGGAAGGACCTTACAAATGCACTTGCCAGGCATGTGTTAGAATTCCCTGACCACTGTTTCACTTTCAGTGTAGTACATCACATCAAAAATGACATAAGGGAGGGCCCTGGCAGCTACATTTAGAAGAGCAAGAAGTATTATGGCAGATTAGAACATGTGCACATTTGCTTCCAGGTTTGAATGACTATGTCTCCATTAAGTGTATTCTTAAGCTTAAAGCTCTCCTTAGATAAGCACTAGTGGTTAATAATTTATCCAGTGTGTAAATGGGGGGTAATAATTATTAGTTGTAAGAAAGTGAGATTTCCATTTTCATAATATTTTAGATTTAGGATTGGTAAAAGCCTTAGGCAATTTAATTGATATTGTTATGTCTTCAGCTATGGTTATTGTGGGTTTTAAAAAATGTGTTTTTTAATATTTGTTTTTAAATAAGGCACTCATCAAGTTGTTTAGTGGAGTAGTAACTCAACAGATGATTAATATAGGCTTGTAAGAAGTTGTTCTATCTAATTAAAAGAGATAGGAATATCCTGTATCAATTTAGTAATGTGATTGGCTGTTTAGCCACTTATAGATATAGGTTTTATGTATAAAAACCAAGCTGTGTTAACTGTTTTTTGTCTGATGAAGGCTGGGCATTTGCTTAGCTGAAAGCGCTTACGTTTATTAAAAAGTCCGTGCCATTTATTTTGTCAGCGTGCTTCTACTTTCCTTTTGTGTGTTTTACTAAGCTACAGATTAACCAAAACAAACACTTGAACATCGTCTGTGCATACATTCAACCAGGCAACAACCTAAATACCCTAGATCATCTCTTTTTCTGGTTATCCACTACCTATCCCCAAGAAACTATAGTTCTTGGTGATTTTAACACCGACTGGCACCCCTGCTCCTCCGACCTCCCCCCCCACACACACACACACACTCACATAAACCTATCTGGGTTTAAACAGACCATAACCTCTCCCACTAGGATAAACAAACCAACCAACAAGGAAAGTATCCTAGACTGGATCCTACTTAATAACCAACCCCAACTATACACAGCTGGTACTCTCCCTGATGACCTCAGCGACCATTGTCTAACCTATATCATAAAACATAAGGCAGGAAACCCTCACCAGCCCAAATATAAAACATTTAGAAACAGGAAAAACTTTGATGCTGCTATGTTCCAAAATGAATTAAAAGCAGTTGACTGGTCAAAACTAAATAATCTAACATTAGAGGAGGCCATAGATCACTTTAACACTAAATTCCTAAGTATCCTTGATTCCCATGCTCCAGCACGTACAATAAAAACTAGATCAAATACAGCACCATGGCTCAGAAAGGATACCAAAGCTAAAATCAAAACTAGAAACAGAGCCTGGGCCAGCTGGAGAACAACCAAAGCCCCACTTGACCATCTAAAATATTGCCAACTCAGGAATGATACAAAAAAATTTATTTTACTGGATAAAAAAAAGCTTCTACCAAAATCTCCTACAAAAACACCACAACAACCCTTAAAAGTTCTGGGCAGGCATAAATCAACTACTTTGTCCAGGTCACTCCACCACCCCAACACCGGCTAACTACACCCATAGTTCCCCAGAGACCACAGCTAGCGCCTTTAATAACATTTTCACTGAAACAATCCAATCCCTAGCAAATAAACTAACCCCCTCTAATTTAAACCATATGCCTAATCTACTGAATAATCACTCGGAATTTAGCTTCCAACCAATATCCACTAGTTTTATCAAAACACTTCTAAAAAAACTAAAACCTACCACCCTCGCTGCTGACCTCCTCCCTGCAGAGTACCTACAAATAGCTGCAGATGCCATTGCATATCCCATATCTATCCTCATCAACAGAATCTTATCCGAAAATGCTATCCACTCCCACTGGAAAATATCTCATGTCATCCCACTCCATAAAGGTGGTAGCTCCTCAGACATATCCAACTATAGACCCATTGCCATTCTTTCCCCACAAGCCAAAATAATGGAGAAATGTGTACACAAGCAACTAATGCAATACCTTTCACAGAATAACTTACTATCAGACTCCCAGCATAGTTTCAGGCCTTACTACAGCACCACCTCAGCCCTCCTTTCCTTTACTACTGCCAAAAACCAAAACAGGAATGACAATAGGCTAACCTCTGCCCTCTTTCTTGACCTATCGAAAGCCTTGGACATGGTCAACCATGAACTTCTCATTCTTCCACTAAAATCTATTTCCCTCAACAAGCCTGCTATCCAGTGGTTCCAGTCCTACCTGACTGGTAGACAGCAGGTGGTACTATGGCAGGGCAAACTCTCCAGCCAGTTACCTCTCACACTTGGTGTCCCTCAAGGGTCCATACTAGGTCCACTACTCTTCTCTATTTTTATCAACAACCTACACACTGCTATCCCTAAAGCCACCTGCATTCAATACGCAAATTATTCCACTCTCATCTGCTCAGCCACCTCCCCATCCGACTTGCAAATCTTAACCCAAAATACATTTAACACTATCGAGAACTGGCTCACCAACCAACACCTACTTCTGAACCCCAATAAAACTAAACTTCTACTCTTCTCTCCCACTAGTAGATCCACCACACTTTCATTCTCTGTCACATCTAACAATGGTACCACTATTTCCCCAGATAATCACACCAAACTGCTAGGGGTTATCATAGACAATAATCTCAAATTTGACCTACAGGTCAACAAAACCATACAGACCGTCAATAAGAAGCCTGGATCACTGTATAGAAACAAGACATTTTTAACCCCACTGGCTAGGCCTGCAATCGCCCGATCACACCTACTCTTTACTCTTTTATATGCCTCACCTGTACTCTCAAACCTCAACAAATCCGAACTAGGTAAGCTGTCCCATAGCTACAATCATATTGCCAAATTCGCCACTGGCTCCACCTATAGAATCCACCACTGCCAGAACCTTAAACAACTAGAGTGGCTAGAACTGCCCAGCTTAATTCAATTCAATCAACTCTTAATAGTGCACAGAATTTTGTACCACCCTGAGGATACCCCCTCAATTAAAAATATTATTAAGCCATATAGCAACCTAAGATCCCTACAGTCAGCCGATAAACTACTGGTCCAAACCCACAAAGCTAATAACTCTACTGGTGAATCCCTGTTTGCCATCTCCATTGGCAAAACCTGGAATTCGTTGCCAAACTATATAACCCTACAATCCTCCAAAACTCTCTTCAAAAAAACCTCAAACAGTATCTGAAAGTGAATTGGCTATGCCCATGTACCACCCTTGATTAAGTTATAAACTAAAAGCATATTCTGCAATTATCATAACTTGTAACTACATCACCAAGCTCTGCTTCCAGTCTGATGTCTCTTACTTTTAATTGTCTGTCCATGAGAATTGTGAGTCCCTACTAGGGAACACTACTAACCCATTGTATATAATCACTTTGTTTTTATTATTGTTTGCTAACTTCTGTGTAATCTAAGTAAGTTTGTCTATGTGGAGCTTTTCTCCCCGGGCCTCCGCTGAAAATGGGCATTTACCCAGTTGGACTTTCCTGGTCAACAAATGTAAAATATATATATATATATATATATATATATATATATATATATATATATATATATATATATATATATATATATATATATATATATATATATACATATACATATATATATATATATATATATATGTGTGTGTGTGTGTGTATATATATATAAATAAATAAATATAAAAACAGATAGTCTTCATTGTGATAACCACAACATAACATCCCAATTATTTGACAGCATTTTGGGGGTTATGTAACAGGATAGTTTTAGTGTATGTGCAAGTGAGTATATAAGGGTTAGCAAGGGGTAGGTAAGGGGATAGATTCATAGTTGTGTGTGTATTTGTGTATGTGTAACCCAAACAGAAATACACCAATTACTCAATGGTAAAAACAAAATATGCACCAACTCCCAAAACTCAAAATTGATTTACCGCACAAAACCCATACAACAATAACAGAGACTTCATCACAGTTCTAACTGATGATTTGGGCTTTGGTGTGTTTTTTATTTGTATGTGTGCGACTGATGCAAGTCTGAGCTGTCCAGTGTAGTGTTAGTGTTACAGAAAGAGTTTTTCTAATGTAAGGTGCACAGCTACGATTAGAGGCAGAGGCAGGGTTAGGGTTAGCACACAATAGTAATGCTTACTAACTAACCATGAACCATACCTTAGAAAAACCCTTTCAGTAACACTACCACTATTCACATAAATTTAACATGAATATTTGGTAGGATCACAGCTTTCAGCTTGTACATCAGAAAAGGTTTTCAGATATTGGTGTTAAGCTAGAAAAATCTCATGATAGACCAGTTTCACTAAGCAGTTTCTTCAGTGTCATCTGAAGTTCTTAAATATTCATTGTGGGTATTCATATTACCAGTAGTCATATGATCCAAGTCAATTAAAGAAAAATTCAGTCTACAGGTTTGTAGGTATTGTTGGTGTGATGACTATTTGGAATGTCATGGTTGATCACTGTATGTTAGATAACAGCATGTCACTCATATAAACCGGGGGGGGGTGGGGCGGGATAGGACCACAGATCACACTTTTTATTCATCTTTTAATGTGAATAAAGTAAGTATTCCACACTGGTTTCTTGTGTTATTTGTATCTATGTAGTGGGCTGATTTTGTGACACACACACACACAATCTCCTTGTCTCACAGCACAGAAAGTGTAGGCATTTTTTGGTATGCTGGTCAAAAACTCTGCCTATACCTGTGGTATGGAGAAAGAAATCAGTACATTACTTTTCATTATAGACCTTCTACTGGCAACTTGAAAAAGTCTTACTGGGACATTATCAGGCTTAAAAGGGAGGTGAAGGCCAACCTCGTGCCTCACTCATAAAACTCCACTATGATTATTATTTCAAAAACGTTTCACCTGCAGGGTTCCAACCATACAACAGGACAACTTAATATATCATTTTATGTAACCAAATCACCAAGGTCCTTAGAACTAACATCACAACATCTAAATAATGAAAATAATGTGAAGACATTACACTCTCAGTTAAGTAATCTGCTAATTCTAGGCAGTTGTATTTATTTACTTCTATGGAGATTTAATATACGTATGTTTTGTTCTGTCGTATCATATTAAATACATAGGGTGGTTTAAGCTAGTTAAGTTCATCTCATATACACTACTTCATTTATGTCACTTTCTTAATGTCTTCAGAATATATCCCACCTCACCTCCCATGACGCAGGGTGATAAAGGCCTTAATGCAACCCAGATGACCCATGTTCAATTAGCAGGCATGGGAACTAAAAGGAGAGGAGCTGAATGGATGGGAGTAAAGTAGTTTTGGTCTCACCCACCATTTAGATAACACCCAATGGGAGCTATAGGTTGTGTAGCCTATGAAGTCTGAGTCAGAAGGATGTACTGTTGCTGCTTCACACAGCAGGTCTGAGATAGTCAAATGGGGAAGCTTGTGTGCTCCTCCCACAGAGGACGGGCAGCTTACTGTCCTTCACAGCTCTAGTGGTGAGGTTAGCAACTACTTTGGAGGAGAGGCACCCAAAATCTGGACAGATGACATCCGTGACCAACTCTTGCCTTAGGATACTAGGCCTGTTAAGCTTGCATCCCAGTGTAGGAACAAGTGAACCAAGTAGTCATTAGTCATCGTATTGATGAAAGGCAGAATGAAGGGGGTACAGAATATAAATAAATAAAAATAATATACCAATCTACATTAGATTTAAGTGGTTGACATGACCTCCTATTACCAATTTTTGATATGCATGACACAGTTTTTATTCTATCAGTTTTATTACAATCTATTATGATTTCTGTGACATATTGTAAAATGTCTGCTTATGTTATCAAATTTGTCTTATTTTATGGCAGAGCTTTCCCTGGAGGCCAGTTCTGAAAATCAACTCTGCTCTGATGGACAACCCAATTAACAAACCATAAATAAATAAATTATCATATCCTGATTTTATCACTTTTATACAGCAGCCATTAAACTTTCTTTAAGCTTTCTTACTGCAGTCCACTGATTCAAGTTTTCACAGGTGTCATATACTGCAAACAGTATACGACAATAACTCCAAGAAACTTGCTTCTGTGCACTTCCCAGTATAAAGTAACATGAAAAAAAAGTTTCAGAAAACATAAAAAATGAGACCATCTTTCTTATACTTTTAACAGCAGAGAAACTCTTTAGTTATTGTGGATGCATGGAAAAAATAGTTTGCAGCTTAATTCTCTTTCAGCTTAGTCACAGTCCTCTGAAATGCAAGTACCAGGTAAAGCCCAGCCTCAGGGAGTCTTTTTCAGGCCCATTCTAATGCAAAGGGATTTAAAACATCTGTTGAAAGCTTCTAGCCAAATTTTGTTTGCAGTGGTTAGGGAAAGCTTTTCCAGCTTCTATGAATGTGCTTGGCCTGGTGAACTAATAAAATACCAAGTACTTCTGGCCTGACTTCGGCTGGTTACATTACTATCATTACCATCTTATACTGCCAAACATGCAGCGTTGGTGAGATTTCACATAACAATAAATGCATCTTGTTCTTGATTGTCATTGTTTGCATGCAATGCCTTATAAGAAAAGACTACAACTGGAATGGGGTTTGTATAAAAACAAGACATAACTTTGCTGGCCAACTCCAGCCACAAAACAATATAATTTTCCATCTTTTATACAAAGTGATACTAGTGGTAGTAAATGGGTGGGTAGGGGTTTAAAAAACATACAAACATCTGCTTCTACAGTGGGTAACCCTGTCCAGCTCAGTACTGAAGTTTTGAGTCTTAGATCATATAGTACTTACAGGAGAATATAATATGCAATCACATTATTTGCACTCTGCTATGTCAAGTATAAAAATGCTCTACAATGAACTTAAGAAAAATACTGATGCACATATAAACAAGAGAATAACACAGTATAAAATAAGTTCAACCATGATCATAAGCTTGTTGAAAGACAGAGACTCTGAAGAGATACTTAAAATTCCCAGTGTTTGACGATTGCAGCAACCTGGGAAACACCAGAAGTCCTTCAATGACAGGCATTTCAAATCACTTACACAAACGTTTAGTCCACCATATAATTTAACTATGCTAGTTATTAATGGTGAATAGGAACATTGTGCTTGACTATGCTTCTGGCAACCTGTTTGATAAGCAGTCCAAAAGGTAAAAAAAAGCCCTCAGAGAATGTGCAAAGGAGTATCTGATAGCAAGCTAATTTAATATGGGGGTGAGGTAGGGGTCCAGCTTCTGCTCTAGTGGCACTAAGAGAAGGCCAGGGAAACAACCCACTGCAGACTTTCAAGACTGCAGGACGAAGCGGCAGCCTTATTAGTCTTTACACCTAAAGAAAGTGTCCATACCTATGGTTGTTGAATGGCACTGTAAGAAGGAATGAAACAGGTCAGGTATAATAAAACTGAGACTAACTATGGCGGGTCACAGATTATGGCCTCCTGTTTTCCAACCACCACCAGTCAGTAAGGGTTCTGCCAGGAAAAGGTGAGAGGAAACTGATGAGATTGTAGCAGAAATGAGTCTGGTGGAGAGGGAAATACAGATGTTTAAGATTATGAAGTATAAAAAAAAATACTGATAAACACATTAATTCCTTGTTTGGTCAATATACAACTAAAAGTTGCATAATAATCAAATGGTATGTATCAATTCATGCATTCTGTCAAACCATAGCCCTCTTAGCTATTACCCTAATATTTGTTGAGTGTAAAGTGAGCAAGAACAAAACTCACTAAGTTTAACTCTCCAGTACTAAACTCCCTGATTTCTGTTTTCCAATGAAATCACTACTGGTTCCCAACTATTTCTGTGCTTTTCTCTTTTCTCCACAGCTGTGTGGACATGGAGTTAGCATGTATAAGTAAGGGTGTGTGTTTGTGCAGGGGGATGCCCACTAGGTGCCCTCACACACAAAAAAATGCTGGGGGGGGGTGCCCTCCCACCAAAAAAAAAAATCTGTTTTGCTATGTTTTGTCAAGCTAAAGTTTTGGAGGGCTTGTTTCTTCTGGCTAATGCTTCAGGGAACTGACATTCAATAAAACAAAGGGAAGTACACTCAACATTACATGATCTCTACTCTG
This sequence comes from Protopterus annectens, assembly GCF_019279795.1. Lineage (NCBI taxonomy): Eukaryota > Metazoa > Chordata > Ceratodontiformes > Protopteridae > Protopterus > Protopterus annectens. Next base: position 17,985,615 of record NC_056737.1, read on the forward strand.
TCGAGGTTCAGGCCTGCTAAACCCCATCTCTGCAGTTATTTGTATTCATTCACTCATTTTCTTCATACCTTCTTCATCCTATTCAGTGTCAAAGGGTCACTGGAGCTCGTTTCAACACTCAGCAAGCAAAAGGCAGAAAACTTTTCCTGGACAGGACACCTATAGCCACACATTAACACATCTGCAAGTGATTCTGAGGATCACTAATTCATTTATATTATGGCTTTCTGACATGGAGGAAATTGGAGCATTTAGCATAAAACAATGTAGCCACTGGGATGGCATGAAGATTTAGCAACAAAGTCACCCCAGCTAGAAAGTGACCCAAACAGTCAACAGCTGTAAGACTGAGTGCTAATGACCGCAGCAATGTGCTGCCACATCATTTTTAAATAAAGCTAAATAATGGCCATTTACTTACATAATTAATCTGCTATACCTTAAACTACAATAAAAATGCAAGGAAAACCCCAAGAAAGCTTTGAATGCCAGTACTTATGGTATTCCAAAAGACATGGGCATTACTTCAGACTTAGAAACAACTGATATACCTTACAGTTTCTTCCATCCAACATAAACTTGTATAAAGATGACCCTAATACTTATGTTCATATCTAAGTATTTTGAAGAACTTGTCTCTTACTAATGTAAATATGGAAGATCTGTTAAAACATCCTGACTATAGTTTTTACTAACTAACATTAAGAAGGCTGTTTTATAGTTCAGTAGTTTGTACATTATTCCATTCTTCCTATACCCCTTTATGTATGTTGGTTTTATAACTTTTTAATCTATACCTCCTTTGCCCTAAATGTGGGCCTTTTCTACCCAGGCTTCCAATGAAAAAAAGCTTATTAGCCCAGATGGGTTGCTTCAGTCAACAAATAGAAATAAAGAGCAAAGATATCCTGGCAATTGCAGAAACAAACCATGTAAGTCTCTGAATGCATCAGTCATAACTGTAACTGTCATCATCTTTGTTCAGTAATTCTGGCATGGAAGGACAAAGGGTCAAAATCAGGAACAGATTTTAAATATTCCTCTTATAAACTGAAAAATATATCAGAATACCAAGTTTTCTATTAGCATGCATTTTCTGAAGGATATGAAGTCAAAAACTCAAATGTCTGTTATTAATTAGTGCCTGCAATCCTCAATGATTTGTCAAAAAAAAAAAAAATGAAGAACTGACCAAAAATCCAAGGCAGAAATGTGGACCTTCTGCAGAATTCTTGACAGTTGAGAGGTATGGGCAATACCCATTATTTTTGTTACTGTTTTTGGTGGTGGACGCAGTGAGTTGATATGTTCCAGCTTTCTGAGCCACACAGTTTGTTGTGGTTTGGGAGTGTTTACATGTGTTTTTTGCCTATTATTTGCAATACCTCAAGTGAACTATAAAGTACAGTTGTGTAAGTTGAACTTACCATAACAGTAGATGTTCAAATAATCACGGCTGTAGTAGCCTTATAGTTATATGGGTTACATTATGACAAGGATATAACAGAAGCCCATCTTCCAAAGCTACAGGGTAACTTCCATGTGCCAAAACTGTCAAGCAGCTCGAACTGAGATGAAAAAAACACAACACTGAGAGTGAAATCCTTCAGAGCCTTCCTGCTAGCAGATAAGGAGGCTAGGCCCTGAAAGGACAAGGCTAGGAATAACAACAAATAAATGCTCACACCTTGATATAAAAACACACAAAAAAGGGGGCTGGAGGGAGGAAGCAGCTACTGCAGCAATGATCATTCAAACGTGTACTGTTATGTTAAATTCAACTTGCACAACTGTACTATGTTTCACTGCTGAAGTAGCCTTAGCTTTACAGGTAGACTACCATAGCTAACTATCTTTGGGAGTTGGAAGGAGAAGGGTCCAGGAGCCTCTGGAGAGTGGTCCTATCAAAGTTTTGTCTGGACTTGGAGAAGGAATCAAGCTTATAGTGCTTTGTAAAAGTATGTACAGAGGACCAAGAAGCAGCTTCTACATTCTCCTTTCTCACTCATTTTCAGACTCAGTAAAGAAAGCAGGGAGATAGATAGTTTGGCTAAAGCAAACTTGGATACCACTTTAGGTACAAAAGAAGGGTTAGTTCTCAATGAAACCCTGTCACTATGGAAAATGAGGTACAAATGACTCACCAAGAGAGCTTACAACTCAGATACCCTTCTTGCAGAGGTTACAGCAATCAATAAAATTGTTTCCATGTTAAGAACCTCACGTCAGTCAGATTATTTGGTTCAAATAGAGCAATTGTTGGCTTCTCTAGGACAAAATGAAGATCTGAAAGCAGGGGCCTCTGGTTTTCTTGGCAGCCACTTAATAAAAACTCATTTCAAGAACATACTGGCATAAGACTGCCTTGAAAGATGAGGACAAATGTGTGAACATGCTGAAATGGCCAATAAATGACCCTTGATAGAGTTATAAGAAAGGCCATAGGACAGTAGCTCACACAAGTTTTATAAAGCCAGGGAACACTAATCCTGAATATGTGTTGGTTATGTTGTTGGTACCAACTAGAAAATCTTTTCCATTTGCTTTCTGTGACTTTCTAGTAACAGACTTTCTTGCCTCTATTAGTATCTGTGGCACGTCCTCAGTAAACAGACTCTAAAAAGACTTAAGAACTTATTATCCAGGCAGTTAATTAAAATGACTGACATCAGAGTATATCAATCACCCCTGTTCTTGTGTAAGTAGATCCACTCTGTGAGGACGCTTGTGGTAATTGCCCGTTAACTTCTGAAATAAGGGAGAACCACATTTGCCTAGGCAAGAAGGGAGTCACCACAATGATCTTATAGGATTCCTTCTGAATCTTCAGAAGTACCGTGGATATTAGTGGTCTTCTTGCAGACAGTCCTGGAACAGAATCTTGCCAGCTGATTGTTCAAAGACGACGCAAAAAGTCTTTTCAAGGAACCCCCCCACACACACAGATAGATCAAATGGTGGAAGACTCCCTGATCTAGTTTCCATTCATAAGGATCTGCCCTGGTCCTGCTCAGCATGTGTGACACACAGTTTTTCTCTGACAGAATGAAGAAAACTTGTAGAGTGAGACTGTGCTGTAAAGCTATATCTCAAGCTAATATGGTAAGTCTGAAAAGGGGGTATGGCCTGGCTCCCCCTTGCTTGTTGATGCACCACAAAAGACTGTGGTGTCGTATAAAACCTCTTGAAAAGGTCCCCGGGGGCCACAGATGATTCAGAGAGTTGAGTACCTTGATCACGGAAAGCATCTCCTAAACATTTACATGCTTGTGTCTGTGCTTGGTATGCCACACCTTTTCACTTTTATCCCTCCTGAAACTGCTTCCCAAGCAAAGTTCGAAGTATCTATGGTGACTGAATGCTTTGGAACAGGGAGGGATGGAGATGAGGAAACCTGGATTTAAGGATATCTGTTATCTCCACCAAAAGATTTTTCTCCTGGCAAACTCCCACACTAGGATTTGCAAAGATAATGGGTGCTGATGCTGGGACAAAAAAAATTTCAGATACCATTGTATGTTTCTTGTATGGAGTCTTGCCAGTGGTATCATAAGAATCACAGATGCCATGAGACCCACAATCCTCAGTATTCCCTTGCAGTGACTGTAGTCGGAGTGGAAAACCTTAGAAACAGATTTAAATAAGGATCTATTTTTTCCTGCGGAAGAAAAGCTTTTTGAAGTGAGGTGTCTAGTTGGCAAATCCTGTGTGAAGCAGTCAAGAAAAACTTTTGACTGTTTTCTTGGAATCCCAGTTTGTATAAGAGGTCTCTCATCCAACAGAGAGATTCCTGACACTTTGAAAAAGACTGCAAAGATAAGCAAATCATCTAAATATGGAAACATGTGGATACCCTGTAGCCTGCATTGAGTAATAACTGGAGCTAGCACTTTGTGAATACTTTTGGTGCAGTGAATAGTCCAAAAGTTAAGAAAGAGAACGATAAGGTTTTGATTGTTGGGATCACATTAAGAAATTTCTGAAGTCTGGATGAATATGGATATGATGATAAGCATCTTATAAGTCTGGTATTACCAGTAACTTCAAAGAGGAAGAAAAGGAAACAGGTTGCAAAGTGACATCATTTTGAATTAGGTCACTATCACAAATGGGTTTAGGAAAGAAAGATCCAGAACTGGTCTCCAAGCATTTTCTATGTTTGCCTCTAGGAACATCCTTGAATTAAAATTCTTACCACTTGGGAAGGAGGAACTGGTTGCATCAAGTCCTTGGGACAGCATATGATGAAGAACAGGCTGAAACAAAAGAATCAGATCTGGAGGATGAGGACAGAATAACCCCCTGGAAAGGAGGAATGTCCTTTCACTGCTATCTGTAACCTTGACGAATGATGCTCAGAACCCATTTGGATGAAGCAATCTATTGCCAAAGAGAAAAATGAAGATGAAAACCTTCTGGGAGGAAAAAGAGGGGTCAGGGTGGGAGTGGGTCACAAGATCTCTTGAATAATCATTAAGACATATTGGACTGCCCTTGGGTTTGGAAGGTTAGAGGTTTCCTTTTAGAATTCCCTCACCATTCCTTCTTAAAAGTCTGCTTAACTGAATTATGTTGAGACTATTTATTCTGTTTCCTGCCAAAAATTGAAGAGAAGAAAAAATCCCTAGGACAATGTGGAAAAGCACAGCTGAGAAATCTTAGAGATTCCCTGGATCAGCTCTCCCCTTTCATTACACCTTTTGATCACCTCTGCTGCAGAGGGATCAAATACTAAATCTTTATCCAAGAGAGAATTTAAAATCTCATTTTATCATCATCTGGAATGTTCTGAGAATGCAGCCATGCAAACCTCCTTAAAACAGAAGCAGTGGTCATAGCCTATCAATGGAGTCATACACTCTGCAAACAATGACTAGTGACCTGTGCAAAAGAAGAAACTTAAGTTATTTAAAGCAGATTTTTCCTCACAAGAAGAAAGTGCAGATAAAACATTCCTCATACTTTCACAATTTGTCAGAACAAACTTTAACATATTAGCCTGAGAATTCAAAATTCGGAAAACCATAATTGCAGATGTATACACTTCCCCCCATACTTACCAATAACATTGTCATGCTTATAAAAAAAGAGTAGGATTAGAATTAACTAAGTGCTTAGCAGTAGTGAATCGACTAAAGCTGTAGCTGCTGGATCAGGTTTGGGAATAGTGTTTAAAAATTTGAGAGAGTAAGAAATTTCATACATCCTATCTGCCGTTTTAAAGGCAACTGGCTGACTAACAGGAAAACTGCAAGCAGTAACACATAAACATCCTGTAAAGCTGACAGAACAGGAGGAATGGGTGCAGGTACTAGAAAATCCTTCTGTGACAATGCATAGTATTCTCTGAGAGATTGAGACCTTCGTGTTATCCCACTGAAAACACAGGCACATTCTCGCAACAGTCTCAGAGAAAAAAGAAACCTTCACAAGAAGAATCAGAAAGCAAGCTCACCTATGAGTCTATACTGGGTGTGGACATCTGTTTTTGTTCTTAGCAATGCCTTCTCAGGGCTGAGCCTCTCTCTCACTTGGCACAAAAGCTCTGAAGGCCTTGGCACTCAAACTTGTCTTTTATTCAGCTCAGCCCGAGCTACTTGATAGTTTGGGAGCGTGGAAGGTGTTCTGAAGCTTTGGAAGCTGGCCAGCTGTTACATCCTTGGCAAAATATAACCCATATAGTTACAGCTACAGCAGCAGTGATCGATATGAAGAACATTGTGGCTGAGAAGCAGGGTAGTACAAAACTGACCTAGATGAGCAAGGCAAGATGGCACCATATCAGAAAAAAAAACACATTTGAAAAGAGCTAACAAGGGCTACCCTACAAAACAAAGCAAAGAAAGGTCAGTGGCACAAGCAGGAGACAATAAGACAAATGGAAGCTATTCATGAGAACAGCTGTACAACAGCACACTACATAACTAGATGATGGGGCATCAGGTGCTTAGAAAAGGAGCATACCTGTGAAAATGGAGACATACAAATGATGGGGGACTGCCTTAATGGTTAAGGTGTTTACATCACAGACAGTACATGGTTTGATTCTCATGTTTGAATAGAAAACTGACTAGGCTTAAATTGTCCTGCAAGGGCATCTAGCCTAGTACTTACCTATGAACTTAAGGCAATACTGCACACATTGTAATATTCATTTTGCAGTCATACTACTCAGTCAAGACCATTCCAGGAAATTCAGGAGAAAAAGGAAGCAAGCATTCATACTACAACATAAGTATGTGGTTTAAAAAAAACACACAGAAAAGTGACAACAAAAGTATGATATATATACAAATAAGCAATGTGAGTACAATCATGTTCAATTTGAAATGCTAATACAGTTTGCTGAATTAGCATCTTGATTACTTACAAGTTCACTACATTCCAGATATTTTTTCAGTGTGACCATCTTCTACACACTTTCATATCTGAAAGCCACCACTACCCCCACCCTAATATTGTCTTACACAATCTGTCTCACAAGTACATTACACTGGGCTCATGTCAAAGTACTGTAGGACCAAAATGCCCTTCTGCAGACCAGTGTCACCTTACTCTCTGGTCAGCTAATTAAAAGCCGTTTGTCAGCCCTTGTCTGCTGAATGACAGACATATGATACACAGAAAGATGGGGTCAGATTAAGAATTTGTGGGGAAGAGGAGAAGGCACTGAATTAATGTAATTACTAGACAACTGTATTTTGTAAGCCTACAAAATGCACAGATCATTTGCAGAAAGGAACAGGATATAAACCCAGATCAAATGTAGCATTTGTTTGAACATCTCACTTTTCAGTGCTTTTAAATACTGCTGGATAGAGCTTCACTTACCTCCGACGGACAAAAAAAAATAATCATATGTAATGTATACACACTTGCCATTCTTCCTATTGTGGTTCAAAATGGTCCGAGCGGCCAATTCACCTCAAGGGAATTAATGAACTGCCCACATGTACTGCATATTAACCTTACTGACATGTTATATCTTACATTGCAGCTCAGAATGGTCCAAGGCACACCAGATAACAACAACAAAAAAATCAATATCATACTTGTACAGTTGCAACTGCAGTTCAAAGGGGGGTTGAGAATCCAGTTCACTTACCCTTAAAGACATAAATTAAACATCTGCTTCTCCACAGATCACAGCAAGAGGCTCTCCCGTTCGATTCACGGCTGCAGTGCAGGGAGTACCTTCTGTGTGGAGTCTGCATGTCCTCCCCGCAGGTCGAGTGGCATTCTGAAAGACATGCGTGAATGGGCATGCCTTCGTTGAAGGTTGGGTGTCGAGCTGGCAACTCGGCACCATAAAAATCTACTGCCAATCATTAGCGGACCGGAGTTCCACTGTGGCGACCCCTAACCGGGAAAAAGCAGAAAGACAAACAACAACTTCTCCACAGTGCATTTACTCTTACTGTTAAGACCCAAACTGTACTGAAAATGGTCAGAGGTGTAACACAAAAACAATTAAAAAGCAATCAAATACAACGCATGCAACCTTACTGTTGTGGTTCAAAAGGGCCCCACTGAACAACTCAAACTCAAGAAAAGAGTTAAACTATTCATATAACGGTAAACTGCATTACATAATATGTGGCTAAAAGGGTTAAGACACACATCAAGTAACAATTCCACAAAAAATTATATTTAATACATGTACCATTGCCTCTGTGATACGTGTACTGGTTCAAAAGGGTCTCAGAAAAAGACCAGCTCTCTCACCCTTTAATGGTTCTAAGTCAGGTTATGACTGAAAAAGGACTGATATACCAAGACAACAATATAAAAAACAGTCAACTATATAATGCATATACCCTTACTAATCGTATGAAAGACCTGGTTGCTCACCCTTAAAAACATTAAACTGTCTCTATATGGTGCATTTATCCTTATTCTTAAGACCCACACTGCTGAAAGGGCAAGTATCAGAGACAAACCAAGTAACAAATGAAAAACAGTCAAATATAATGCATTTAACACCGTTGTGAAAGACCAACTCAATCCCAAATGAATAACTAATCAACTGACTATACAAATACTGCATTACTCTTAGTTATGTTTCATATTCTGCCTAAGACAAGTCTGAAGCAGACCAGACAATTAAAAAAACAAATATAACACATTCACACTTGCTGCTATAATTCAAAAAGTTCTGTGATATACCTATTCATTCACCTTAGTAACTAAATAACTTTTCAGAAATCCAAAAATGAAGGCAACCGTAATCCACAGGGTGAACGCTCCGTTAGACAGATCAGAAGTAAACAAAAATTACATAAAATATATATAGTCAAAACGGAGTGACCGTGGAACACAAAGTCTCTGAATCCTAAAAGTGAACATAACAAATACACTCCATTTATAAAAATGTAAAAATGCAGCAACCAATCGGAATGTTGAAACAACTGAAAAGCTAACAAGTTCTTAAAAACACAGTGTACAAACAACATATAAAAGGCGCAAATCCTTGAAAAACAAGATATTGTTCCTTATCAGTGCTTTTATGCAAAGTAAAACTAATAAAACAGTACATATATTTACTTAAATATGTACATAAAATGTGCATCAAGCATAAATCATTACTTCTGAATTCTCCTTTTCTTTAATAGGGGTTTGATGGAAGCCCTCTCATTTAGCCCACTACCCCTATCTGCTCTCAATATAATAATCCAATTAGTCTCCCTATACTCTGTATGATTACTGACATCACCACCCCTGATAGTAGATGTAATACTCTCAATAACACTAAATACGAACGAATGCGTATCACCAACCTGCATTATGTGCTTAGAGAGAGCATTGTGGTCAGATCTCTTCCTGATGTGATACATATGCTCCCTAATCCTATCACGGAAGACCCTATTGGTCTTCCCCACATAAAATGAGCCGCAGGTGATGCATTCTGCTAAATAAACCACATTACTGGTTCTACAGTTAGCATTAGCATGAAACACAAAATCTCTATGTAGATCGGGGTGGTAGAAAATACTGGAGACATTCATTACAGAGCAGAAATTACAACTACCACATGGCAGGGTAATCCCTACATCACTATACATGTCACTGTTGCTCCTTTCATAGCAAAGTAGCCTTTTCAAATTCTTTCTATTTTTATATGTGAACACAGGTCTATTACCCACAATCTTACTAATCTCTCGGTCAACCTGTAAAATGGGCCAATTCTCAGAGAAAACCTCAACCAACCAATTATTGTCCCCGGTGTAGTAAAGGGGTATCCTAACATGGACATTGTTCCCTATGGAATCTGATGGAACACTCCTTGGAGTCTTACATATTGGTCCAAAGTACGGGGCTGCAGACCTCTCCCTCAACCTACCTAATTCTGACCAATTGTTATTAATCTCCTCAGGTCTATACCCTCTCTCCAATAATCTACCCTCTAGGTTCTTAATCTCATTCTCAAAACCATCTGATGTGGGATTCAACCTAGAAGCCTGCATACCTTGGCCTTTTATTAAATTCCGAAACACATGCCTGGGGTGCATGCTCGTTCTAAACAAAAGTGCATTCCTATAGCATGTTTTATGAAAAACACCAGTATTGATCATGGAATCATGCAGCTTCTCTACATACAGATCTAAAAACTCTATCTGTGTATAGGACTAGTTGACAGCAAATTTCAAACTAGTGAGACTATTCATCATATGGTGGAACTTACATAACTCTTCATAACTCCCTCTCCACAGGAGAAACGCATCATCGACAAAACGTCGATAAAACACCATGTTTGTCTGGAATTCTTCGTTATTAAATAGGATGGCATTTTCCCACTGTGCCAGAAACATGTTGGCGTAGCTTATGGCACATGAAGTGCCCATAGCTATTCCATGTTTCTGAATGTACAATTTATCATTAAAAGTAAAAATATTATTTTCTAGTATAATCTCCAAAAAATAACACACAAGATCAATCTGTACTAAGGAGGCTCCACTATTCGCCTGGAGGTACGTCAACATAGTCCCTATGGGGCTTAGGTTTCACAAAACTCCAATTGGAGTGGACATGAATGATGAAAACATTGAAGAATGTTAACCAGATGTTTAATAATTTTGGTTTAAGTTTTATGAAGTTCATTATTTCATGTAATGATAAAAAAATATGTCAGCTGTTAACTGAAGTGGAGGATTTAAATGATAAAATCACTACGGACCTATTGTTTGAGGAATATGAATATTTGTATAACAGTCAATTTAACTGGGTTGAAAAAAATTGTGGCCAAACAGTATGATCGAAAATGTAAGAAAATGGGTAGAGACAAGGAGCAATATGCTAGGAAGGAGGCATACAAATGGAATGACAGTAATACGCAACACCCAAACACCAATAGGAGAGGGGATAATTATAAGAAGAAATCCTTTTTTGAACACAACTATAGGAGAGGTTATGAACAAAATAATACGCATTTCAATAGAAGTGTGGGATACAATCAGAAACGTAACACAGATTTTTTAGGAGAGACAAACAGAAAGTGGGAAACAGAGGAATGGAAGGACAAAAGATTTTACAAGTGGAGAGACGACAGGGAGGTGGACTTCCACACCAACAGGAGACAACTGGGAAGAAACCTAGACAGAACATTTTAAAGCACAATGAAATACATTACAGTTAGGGTGAATATAATATTTTTAACTACACCCCTTTGGTAATTAATGAAGGACACTTTGAATTATTTTCTAAAGGGATGAAGTTTATTCCTAGCAAGTGCTTTAATTTAAGAAGTATGTAAGGAAATTAAACTTACAAGTTTTGTTGGGCAACACACCCCAACTCCCAAGGGGTGAATTTAATATTAGAAGTATGTACACTCCTCCCTTGAACAATTTATTAGCAATATATGAAAAACTAGTCATTGATGAGATGTACAGGTATTTTAACAAAAGTAGACAAAACAAGGTAAAGTACAATCTCACGCACAAACAGTATAGACTATTAAAAGAGTTAAAATCTGATAATAAAGTGAGGGTGATGAAACCAGACAAGGGAGGGGGTACTGTACTATATGACTCAGTTGAATATATTAACAAAATGAATGTAATACTCTTAAATTCAGGTAATTATGTCACCTCCTCTGTTAATGAAGTCAATCTGGGATACCATAAAATTGACCTAATTTTAGAGGACCTATTAATAGATGAAAGGATCGACGGTGATTTATACAAATATTTAAAAATGGAAAATCCTATCATTAGTACCATAGTAGGAATCCCTAAAGTCCATAAAAATATTATGGATCCACCATTCCGACCAATTATTTCAGGAAATAGGTCGAAAACTTTCATGTTCGGGAAGGTGGTTGACAAGTGGTTAAAACCATGTTACCATAAAGTCAACCACCTGTTAAAGGATTCATGGGGCTTCCTAAGACGTCTTACCCCTGACCTGTGTAAGGCTGGTGTACTGTTGGTCACCACTGATGTGGTGGACCTTTTCTCAAGTATTCCTATTGAAGAAGGGATAAGGAGATTTAACAACAGCATGGACCTATATAGTTCTATTGACAATAACAAAAAAAGCCTGGTATTAGAATTCATTGACATAGTACTGAAAAATAATTTCTTATATTTCGAAGGGGAATACTATAAGCAGTGTAAAGGGGTAGCGATGGGGGCTGCTTGTGCCCCCATCTTTGCCAATTTATTTCTAATTGACTGGGAGAATGAATATATACTAAACAGTGAATGGAGGAAACATATTGATTTATATACCAGGTTTCTGGATGACCTCTTTTTAGTTTGGAATGGAGGTGAAACCAAATTAGGAGAATTTGACTATCTTAACACTAGAAGTCAGTATTTAAAATTTACGGTCAACAAGGACCAGTATTCCATAGCTTATTTAGATGTTAATATTACTATTGAGAACAACAAGCTGAGCTCTAAGATTTTTAGGAAAGAGACGTTCAGCAACTCCTATTTGCATTTCAATAGCTGCCATTCATACAAACAAAAAAGAAGTATTATAAAAGGTCAATATATTAGAGCAGCTAGGATGACCTCCAACATCTCTGATTTACGAGAGGAATTAGATTTTATAGGGAACATGTTTCTATCCAGGGGTTATCCAGAGAAAATGGTAGTGGATTTAAGGGATTACATTCTTGACCATAGGGATGAGAAGTATGCTGCAATATTAGGTAAGAATGAGGAAAGTGATAAGAACGTGAATAACATCTTACTAGAAGTTAATCCAACCAAATATACAGGAGCATGTATATTAGAATACAGTCCCAATGTAGGTGACATTAGGGACATAATTGAAAGACACTGGAATATTTTTAGGGTCGATAAGGATATATCTGACCGTATGGGTAATGGGCCAATATTTGTATACAGTAATGCAAAAAACCTTAAGGGTGAATTTGAGAGCAAATATGCTAAAGTAAGAAGTAAGGACAACATCATTGGTACATCAAAATGTGGAACATGCAATCAGTGTAAGTATATAACTACTAACAAAAGCATAGTTTTGCAGGATGTTAATACTACATTTATAACATTCAAAAAGGGGAACTGTAGAACCTCACATATAGTATATTTAGCAACCTGCACACACTGTGCATGTTTCTACGTAGGGAAGACAGATAGATGTCTCCGTAAAAGGATCTATGATCATTATTATTGCATTAAAAAAGGAGACGATAAAAATGCATTAAGCAAACATCTTAAGAATAGTAAGGATTGTGATAAATTTTTATTCGGCATACTAGAGATAGTGCATCCCAATGTTAGAGGTGGAAGTGTCAAGGCACTTTTAGGGGAGAGAGAAGTATGGTGGCAGATTAAGCTTAATGCCACTGTGCTACCCGGAATAAATGAATACATCTCTATCAAGCCCATATTAGTAAACAACTATATATGAGATACGGGTATACCCTAAACAAATCAATATATTTTACTGTTTTGTATGAAATTCCACAATAAGCTTGATTATTGGTTTTAACATTTGTTTGCATAATTATATTAAGGTACTTGTTGACAGTATGACAAAATACATTATTTATTTGAAAACTGCAGTAAGCAGTATGTGTATATGTATGAAATTTCACAACAAGCATGACTATTGGTTTTAACATCTCTTTGCATAGTTATAATAAGTTATTTGTTGACAGTATGACAAAACACATTATTCATTTGAAATTGCAGAATGCAGTATGTTATGGATGAGTCAATAGTATGCACAAAGCACTTTACATGGTTTTACTGAGACTGTTGTTTTAGCATAAAGTAGCACTGATGCATAGAGGTAGCGTTTTATTAGTAGTTAACCTTTAAAGGGTTAAAAAATTTTAACAATTAGGATCAATTATTTTGATGTGTTAATTGATACATTTGGTATAAAAAGGCTGGGTTTCAGTATGTAGAAATGTTCTGATGAAGTCTACTGGATGTAGATGAAAGCGCTCAACAAACATTTTATTTGTGGATTAAAGTGTTTTATTCAGCTACCTCTTCGCTACTTATTTCGACCAGTGGATGTGTGGTGCAAATTTGACAAGTTTTTTTACGTTCCTTGGTTTGTGTCCTTCTGCCATTCAGAAGCAGTGTGGGGGAAACTACTATTGCTATGAAAGGAGCAATAGTGACATGCATAGTGACGTAGGGATTACCCTGCCATGTGGTAGTTGTAATTTCTGCTCTGTGATTAATGTCTCCAGTATTTTCTACCACCCCGATCTACATAGAGATTTTGTGTTTCATGCTAACTGTAGAACCAGTAACATGGTTTATTTAGCGGAATGTGTCACTGCGGCTCATTTTATGTGGGGAAGACCAATAGGGTCTTCTGTGATATGATTAGGGAGCATATGTATCACATCAGGAAGAGATCTGACCACAATGCTCTCTCTAAGCACATAATGCAGGTTGGTGATACGCATTTGTTCGTATTTAGTGTTATTGAGAGTATTACACCCACTATCAAGGGTGGTGATGTCAATAATCATACAGAGTATAGGGGAGACCAATTGGATTATTATATTGAGAGCAGATAGGGGTAGTGGGCTACATGAGAGGGCTTCCATCAAACCCCTATTAAAGAAAAGGAGAATTCAGAAGTAATGATTTATGCTTGATGCACATTTTATGTACATATTTAAGAAAATATATGTACTGTTTTATTAGTTTTACTTTGTTTGTTATAGGCGCTTTTATGCAATATCTTGTTTTTCAAGGATTTGCGCCTTTTATATGTTGTTTGTACACTGTGTTTTTAAGAACTTGTCAGCTTTTCAATTGTTTCAACATTCCGATTGGTTGTTGCATTTTTAAATTTTTATAAATGGAGCGCATTTGACATGTTCACTTTAAGGTCTGATGAAGCTTAAATGCAAAAGCGCTTACCGTTCTCATTGTGTTATAATAAATACATAGTTTTTATTCAAAGGATTCAAAGACTTTGTGTTCCATGGTCTATTTTTAGGGGGTTTATCTAATGTTTCTATGCTGTCTTAATTTTGGCTTGATAGAGGCCCTATCATTGAGGCCTAATCCTTTATCTGATCTTAGTAGAATTATCCATTCAGTTTCCTTACTCTCTGTATATATCTTAATGTCACCCCCTCTAGAGTTGGGAGTAATTACTTCAAGTACCTTGAACAAAAATCTATGTGTGTCGTCATTTAATGCTACATGCTTGGCAAGGGCATTATGTAATATACCTTTCCTTATGTGATATACATGTTCCCTTATCCTATCCCTCAGTGGTCGATTTGTTTTACCAACATAGAAGGATGAACATAATTGACAAACAGCTAGGTATATCACAAGAGAAGTCATGCAGTTGGCTTCAGCTCTTATATTAAAAACTTTCTGTTGATCAGGATGAAAGAATTCTGTCTTACTGTCTATGTAACAACAGAAATTACAGCGACCACAGCGTCTTGTGCATCCATTCTGTATAGATTTCCTATCAAATTTAGGATGGCATAACATTCTTTTTAAGTTGTGTTTATTCTTAAAGATAAACCTCGGTGTTTCTCCTACTATCTGTTTAATTTCTTCATCTATCTGTAATATACCCCAGTGTTTGTCTATAATCTGCTTAATCTCTATATGATCAGATGAAAAGAAGGTGGAGAATTTAGTGAAAGATTCACTCATATTTTGTTTCTCATTATAGCTAGCACTGTTGGATCCAAAGTATGGCATAGCTGAAGTGGAGCGTAAATTGTACACTTCGTCTATCTTAGAATGTATTTCCTCGACTTTATATCCTCTGTTTAATAGTCTATATTTCAAATCATTTATCTCAGTGTGAAATCCCTCTTCCATTGGATTCAGTCTGGAAGCTCTAATAGCTTGTCCTTTCACAATATTTCTAAAGACAAAAGGAGGGTGCATACTGGATCTTAGAAGCAATGAGTTAACATAACATGTTTTACGATGAACTCCAGTGTTAATTAAATTATTATGTAGCCTCTCTATATATAAGTCTAGAAACTCAATTCTATCCTCTGAAAACTTCATGGTAAACTTAAGACATGGTATTAAATTGTTCATGCTTAGGTATGTGGATTCAAGTTGTTGGGGTGTCCCTTTCCAAAGAATAAAGACATCATCCACAAAATGTCTGTAAAATATCACGTTTCTCAAAGAAATTTTGTAGAAATAATGTATGTTCTTCCCAATGTGCAAGAAACATATTGGCGTAGCTGTTGGCACAAGATGTACCCATGGCTACGCCATCTTTCTGTCTATAGATGTTATCCTTGAACATAAAGACATTATTTTCTAAGACTAATTCCAAAAAGTGAACTATTAAGTCAATAAGTACATTGGTATAGTCACTGTGATTTTTCAGGTACTGTAATGTATAATTCAAGCCCAGTTCATTGGGAATCACTGTGAACAGTGACTGTATGTCAAATGTGACAAATAAATAGTCTTTAGTGATTGTTTTGTCTTGTATACAATCATAAAATTCTGTAAGGAATTGTTTAGTGTCTTTTAGTACTATTTTATTTTTATTTAGTACAGCCCTCAGATGTTTTTCTACAAATACTGATAGATGTTCTGTGACCCAACCTCGTCCAGAAACTATTGGTCTCATGGGTGGGTTCTTATTATCCTTGTGTATTTTCGCTGTCCTTGAATAACTGGTATAGTAGGTGTTAGAATATTAAGATAGTCAAATAATTCCTTGTCAATCAGTTTACTTTTGAAAATATCCTCTAGCGTATTCTTCACATATCTTATAGTTTCTATAACATCGTCTTTTGTTATTAAATCATAGAATTTGTCCTGCATCAATTCTGTCATTGCTCCGATATAATTTTGCATATCCATAACAACAATGCTGCCTCCTTTGTCAGCTGGTCTAATAACTATAGTAGGGTCTTCCTGTAATTGTTTTAGACTTACTCTTTCTTTATAAGTTAAATTATCTCTCCTTTTACATCTTTTTTGCTCTACTCTATCTGCATAGTATACATGTAACTCATCTTCAGTTAACTTCAAATATGCTTCAACGAGTGGGTGATGGGTTGGCACGAAATCACTTAGTCTCTTAAATGTAAATGCTTCTGTTTTAGAAGTATTGCTAGTTTGGGTTTTATATAACAATTTTAGCATGACATTTCTGCAAAATATTTTCAAGTCAGTGACTGTGTCTGTTAGTTTACTGTGACTTCTTGGAATAAAGTTTAGACCCTTGCTTAACAATTGAATATCTTCATAAGTTAGTGTCTTACTTGATATATTGTGCACTAATTCTTGTGCGTCCACATTTTCTTTAAAGTTTGGTTGGATGGAATGTCTCCTGAAAATTTCCTCTTCTGCCTCCCACGACTCATAGACCTCGACCTCTGTGGGCCTTTGTCCATACGTATTGGTAGAGGAAAAACCAATTCAGCATTTGTTTTATTGCTAGATTTTTCTGTGGTTTTAACCTTTGGTCTCACTACAGCCTCAGAGTCTCGATTCATATGAGGTGTCTTGTCTTTAACTATGTGAACATTAGTGTCTAAGTTCACACTGGGGTGTATGATGTGTATAACATCTATTGAATCTTTACAGTGGGGTTTATCAGTTACATCGATTGCTACATTCTCTATACAAACATCATCATTAAATTCTGTAATCTCATCAGCAGAAGGTATACTCTGAACATTTAAAGTCGACATATTACTATTCCCAGCATTATTGTTTGGAGCATTTAAAGTACACATATTCTTCTTAACTTCATTACTAATATTGTCACATAAGATAACATTCTCTACATTCCTTTTATTCACATATTGTGAACTATTCATAGCATTATCATTGTTCACCATTGCATCACGTTCATTCTGTCCATGCCCTGGTCTGGGCCAAGTAAAGACATGGCTTTGTCTAAAATCATTAATGTCTCTTTTAGCTTTATTCCTTTTTTGTTGTAGTAACTTCCTTTCAAATGCTAAAACACAGTCCAGTAAGTTCTCCAGTAGTGGTTGAACCAGAACATCAGCAAAGTCTCTACATAACATTTGTTGCTTCGCATTTATGCTTTCTATCAATTTACTTTCTTCTGGTATAAAAAAAGTCTATTAAAAGTCTAAGATAATTCCGACTCACCTCTATATTAAGTCTCTGCCATTTCGCTAGCAATTCGGGGTAATCCTTGCCCTGGCTAGGCATCTTAAAAACCCTTAAGCCTCTTGGAATAATGTTTTGATCGAGGTAAAACTGAAAATGTATTCTCTGTGTTTGCAGGCATTTCAGCTTCATGAAATCCTTTTCAATCCCCTCTAGTAGTATATGCAGCCTTTCCGAGTCAACTGCACCTTCATTCACGTCATCAGTAGCAGTCACATTCTCAAAGAAGCACGAAGCGTTAGTAACTTCATTGAGGTATTGTTTAAATCTGCGTTGCAGTACCTCACCCCCACGGTCTTCACCTCTTGGTCGCATTACCTCACTCCCTCGGTCTTCACCTCTTGGGATGTAGTCCAATTCGATGTCAGTCATATTACGCAAAACACTTGTCCCAGTTAGCAGCAAAGCAAGAAATATAATGTATAAAACAAGTAATGGAGGCTGCTGCTATGCTGGTAAACGCTCGTGCAAGCAGTATAAATCAAAGTTATAGTGAATCAAAATAGCAGGACTGAGCGAAAACAAGTGTAACACAAAGTTCAAAGTACTTAATTATCAATAATTATCACTAATTAATAATTATATATATTTTTTATATATGTGTTTCCTATGTATACTTTATATATGAGATTGTTTTTAAATGGTTTTATCTTTATCAGATTTGTATATTAAGCTGGGTCTTTGATGTCTGCCTGCTTCTTTAAATAATCATACCAATTAACTTACTTGATTGATTAATTGTTTAAAACCTGTGTATATATAAGATGTGGAATCTTAGAATGAATGTAAGATCTGATGAAGCTACACAGCGAAAGCGCTTATCTTATTAATTATTGATAATAAAGTACTTTGAACTTTAAGTGTTACACTTGTTTTCGCTCAGTCCTGCTATTTTGATTCACTATAACTTTGATTTATACTGCTTGCACGAGCGTTTACCAGCATAGCAGCAGCCTCCATTACTTGTTTTATACATTATATATATTTTATGTTATTTTGTTAACTTTTCAGATATGTTGCATTTACTACTGCTGTTATGAATCACACTATGACTGACAAAGGTGTGCAAACTAGCCAGAGAAAATGATTTAAAAAACTGACCCATATAAAGCACGACTTTAAATGCAAGGAAATAGATAGTAGGACGTCACTCATTAAATCCTATCCCATACAGCTAAATGGACACTGATAGGTTCTAAAACTTGAGTCAGCATTACCATACTCCCACACATACAATGTTTCTATGCTGTCAAGTAACATTTAAGAGGAAGGGGGAATTTTAAAAACTACAAGAAATGTGCGATGGCCAGACAAAAATAAACTGCACAGTTCATTACACATGCTGCACATCATTATCCCATACTTCTTGTGACCAATACCTTATAAACCTATAAAGACAGCAGTTATTACTGAATTTAGGAATAATGAAACCAGTTCTTCTTACCCTGTACCTAACAAAGAAACTCAGGAAACTAGCACTACCATATACATTCTCTCTATAATAAATTATTACATACTCTTAAAAAACCTACATAAGAACAAATGTATGTCTAAGGTCACCAAATATACATACTGCCTTAAGTAAGCATTTGATTAACATTGCACAGCCAGCTGAAACAGATCCCTGCAATGGAAAAACATTCAGTTACAAATGTTCTTAACCATATTCGCAATTAACAAACACCTGGTTACAACAATTTCTATTCAGTTCAGACCACATTGAGCAAACTAACCTTTCAAAAGTAGGGTTAGAGAAAGAATTTGTGGGAAATGCATGGTTACGTATTCCACATCCACCCCGATTACAACAATCAACAAAAACTATAACTGTAATACGCTACTACACCCCCAGCTCCAGATCACCTGGCATTGCTGATTCCTTCCTAGATAAACTGATAACTCTTCTTTCAATGAAAAATACTTTGGTATTCACATACTTAAACTGTCACTACAATGTCACAGAAAAACGTGCCCCAACTAATAATTTGCTCCAAAAGTTGATAAACTTTATAAACATTAACAATCTTAAGCTGATGGTAAAATCACTGACAAGATGCCGAAACATACTGCATAGCCAGGGAAAAATCACTATCAGGTGTACAAAGCTTAAAGTCACCTACCTCATTTTTACTCTAATCAGCATCAGGACATGTGCTATGCACACCAAACCAGACCAAATGTAATAAAAAAGGACACGCATCTATATAAGGACTTTGCAAACTGCCATTATGGTGCCTTGAACAATAAACTCTGTCAATCAATTAGAACCATACATTAAACCTCATCAAAACTTGCCAGTGAATGACTTGAGACCATCTACAAGATTTTAATAAATTCATTAAAAAATTCTTCCACAAAAGGCATATAGTGGAAAAGTTTGCAGTTTTACAAAATTGACAAATTACTACACCAAACCAGAAGAGCTTACAAATCCTTGAAACTTTATTCAACCCAGATCAACAAAGCTAAAGTGAAATCTAGTCTTCAAGAATGCTTCATTTGAGGTTAAATTGCCATCAGGATGAACAGCAATAAGCCTTACACAATCTCGTGCATAAAAAGATTAGTAAGCAATTATTTAAAATGCACTGTGCAACAACAAAGTGATACCACCATAACAGAACCAAAAGATAACAGCTATCACACTAGCATATGTATTTGGAGTAAATCCAAGGGGAACACTACCTACTCTTGTTCACCCCAACATGATCCCATCAGAAATATATGCTACCTTGTCACACTTGCCCTCAATAAGATCAGAAATACCAATCCCATTCAACATTACACTCCATGAAGAAATTGTCCATAAATTCTGGGATCTAAAGATAACAAAAGCTGCATAACATGGGTCCATAACTGCCTACATAGTACCTGTCCATATATAATGCATTGGCTATAATGGGACTCCTATTCATCACAATGACCTGCCACAAGTGAAGTCCCTCAAGGTTCTGTTGACAGGGTGTCACTACTTTTTGACATCTTACTTCAGATGCCAAAACTAACCGCATACAGTGTCTTGCTTAGGAAACATGCATATAACAGCAGACTTGCAAGTAAGTATTGTCGTTAACCACGGTGCCCCCATACCTCCACTCAAATGGCACGTTATCTATGAATAGTGCCACAGAAATAACCTTACCTGAAGTTTCCGGAAATGTGGCCTTTTTGTATTTAGCACAACCACCTCTGCTAGGTTTATTTACTAATTATTGATGGTCAACATCGAAAACTTGACAAATAGTAGAAAAATGATGTAAGCAGCTAAAAAAGAGCTCTGGAGCGAGAACAGTTTAAAACAGCAAAAGCCTGCAAACTACTACAAATCTTAACAGAAATTGGTGGTTGACGTGTCTATGAAGTTAAGAAAGTCAAAAGAGAAGAGGAAAAAGTGAGATAAAAGGGAGAATAACTGTGACAACTCAGGAGAATGAAAGCAGTGTGAAGGGGCAAAGGTGGAAAAAGAATATGGTAAAAGCTGAAAAAGAAAATCCTTCAGTCACCCTATAGAGAAAGATTCTCACCAAATGCACTTGGACATTCTTCTATATAAGCTGTGTCTTGTTAGAATATACAGAGACAAATAACAGAAGGCTGCAAGAAATAGATATTTTAACCAGACTTTCAGAGGAAATAATCTGTATGCAAACTGTTGAAAATAAGATGAAAGAAAATTGGTGGATTAGTATTTCAAATACGCCTCATGGACTTTCTATTATCAACATTAAAATAGAAAAAGCACATGGAGTGAATATTCCTAATGAGACTGAGAAAGCAACAGCGACTTAAAACGATTAAACCGCAGACATACCATCTAAAGGAGGAAATTATTTCTATTTTGTAGAGGAAAGGTACAAGCTTAAAGATTGGATATGGATTAAAAATGCAACCACTCTTCTTTCCATAAAACTTGACAGAGAAATTACAATGTGTTTCAAGTTATTGAATTCTAAATTACTTTTGAGTCTTCAATCCACTCACATTAAAAGCCTACACAAATCTTCGAAAAACACAAGATAAACTTGTCAAAGAGAAAAGAAGATATGAAGGCAGGAGAAGGAGGTAAGGGAACAACCAACTTGTTAACAGGTGTAGAAAAGCAATCTAAGGGCACCTGAAGGGAGAGATTTCCTTCAAAGCCATTTCCTGTTTTCCAAAAGAAAGTGATGGATAAGGAAATGAAATAATTTTCAAAAAAGTGCAACATTCCATACCAAACAATGCACTGGGAATACAACTTGGGGACAATAGTTAAAAAATATACGTATATGGAATAGATGTGATATAATCAAAATAAGAGTTGCATTCTGAATGATAACTTAACACAGATGAAATCAGTACCAGACAGAAAAAAAGTTATGTCTTACCATAACGTTCCATCTGTGTTGTTGATCTTCTTCCATTCATCACTGATGGGTTCGGTTCCGAGCCCTCGGAACAGAGTTGGCATAATACCAAGCTTGCATACACCAAAAACTCTTGAGATAAGCTGCTACCCACAATGCCCTTCTCCTAGTTACCTCAGATCGAGTTTGCATGCAACATACAGAAGTAAAAGCAGAGGCCATTTCTGCGCAGAAACCTTAAAACCACCACAAGGACCCATAAGATCCACCAGGAGCCTTTGGTGGGGGACAGAGGGTGGGATGTGATGAATGGAAGAAGATCAGCAACACAGATGGAATGTTATGGTAAGACATAACCTCTTTATCTGATGTTGTTAATCTTCTTTCCATTCATCACTGATGGGACAGAATCCCAAGCTACATGAAAACCTGGGTGGCCCTTATGGAAGAGCATTCCTGAGAACCATTGAGCCAAAGGCCCTCTTCCCCTGGAGACCATGTCCAATTTGTAATGTTTGATTAAAGTATGGGGTTTAGCCCAAATGGCTGTTGAGCAAATGTTATCCATAGAAGCTCTGGAGTGAAAAGCAACTGAAGTTGCTAAGGCTCTTGTTGAATGAGCTTTGAAATTAACAGGTATAGGTTAATTTGCTTGTGAGTATGAAAAAGTAATACAATCTCTGAGCCATTTTGATAAAGTGACTTTTGATATGGCACATCCCATTTTTGATCCAGAGAAGGAGATTAAAAGTTTATCTGACTTGCGGAAAGATTTAGTCCTTTCCAAGTAAAAACATAACTGTCTATGTACATCCAATTAGTGTAGACAATATACTCCTTTATTTGAATTGGGAGCTCAATGGACTGGTTGACAGAGGAAATCAGAAATCGTTTTGGGGGGAAAAATGTAGTAGCATGAAGAGATACTCTGTCTTTATGAAAGATTAAATACGGACTCTTGATGCATTAGGCTTGTAACTCCGATATCCGTCTAGCTGATGTGACCGCAAACCAAAAGAGAGATTTCCATGACAGAAATTTAGGGTCACATTTTGCAGTAGGCTCAAAAGGGGGTAAAGAAAGAGACTGTAATACCAGACAGAGATTCCATGTCTCTACAGGCTGCCTGATTGGAGATCTGCTATGGAAAACTCCTTCGAGAAAGGTCTTGCAAATGAGGGTGGATATTAGTGGAACGCCTTCTAGACAGTTATGAAAATTGGAGATAGCTGCCAAGTGGACTTGAATAGTAGAAGCTGATGCTCCATTCTCAAAAAACTCAGAAAGGTATTGAAGTATAATAGATACAGGAGCTGAGAAGGGGTCTAACATCTGTTGTTTAGACCAGAGAGTGAACATTTTCCACTTATCTCTGTAGATTTTTTTGGTGGATGGCTTATGGGAGGCCAGAATAATATTGCGAACAGGTGAGGAGAGGATTTCCTGCCTGGCAACTAACAGAAGTGGAAAAACCAAACCGTCAGATTAAGAGTGGACAGATTCGGGGGAGTCAACCCTTGGGGGTGAGAGAACAGTTCCTGACGAGCGTCCAGGATCCATGGAGGTTGTAATAGGTGAGGCCGGAGGAAGGGAAACCACACTTGTCAAGGCCAGAATGGAGCAATAAGTATCACCTTGCATCTCAACCGAATTACTTTCTTTAAAAATAGGGATATCAAGGGAATTGGAGGATAAGCATAGAGGAGACCCATGAGTCAAAGCATCTCTCGGTGAATCTCCTTCTGGGGGAAAGAGGGCAAAGAAGCTGCTGCATTTGTTGTCTGAAGGGGAAGCAAAGAGATTGCAGCAAGGCTGGCCCCAACGGCTGAAATTTTCTGCCGTCACGTTCGGATTGATAGACCACTCTTGTGTTAGGAGGATGCATCTGCTCAGCCTGTCCTCAATCATGCTGGAGCTCCCTAGGATACACGTTGCTTTAAGAAAGTGGTTGGAAGCTATTGCCCAGTGCCAAATTCACATGGCCTCTCAACACAGGGGGTAGGATTTGGTCCCTTCTTGTTTGTTTATGTACCAGACTACTGACATATTGTCTCATTGTATTAGTACTGAAGAAGGGTTTTTGCCCGAAAGCTTTGCCTTTTTATAAAGTGTTTTTCTCAATGGTTGGTGTGATGTCTACAGTTCTTATATTCCAGCATTTTGTTGTGTGGCCATATTGTCTGACTGAATCAGAAGGAGCGGATGTAGTGCCTGCAACGCCAACAGCACTGCTCTCAACTCTAGAACATTGACATGCAAGTTGGCCTCTAAGCTGGACCATGTGCTTTGGACTGTCTTTTTCTGGGGCAACACCAAAAGTTTTCGTCTGGTCTCATCCACCAAAGAAGATCTTGCTTGCAGGAATTGGTGATGATGATCTGTGAGTTTAGGGGGTGAAGATTTGCCAACCATTGGGACAAAAGGAGCCATTGTAACAGTCTCATATGTAATCTTGCCAGAGGGACAATCGGAATGGCTGCAGCCACAGACCCCAGAGCCTGCAGAACGTCTCTTGCTGACACCCTTCTTTGACAGAGTATCACTTGCACTTGTAATCTTAACCTCTGAAGCCTGTGAGTTGGAAGAGATACCAGGCTTGTATGAGTATTGAAAACTGCCCCTATAAATTCCAATTGTTGGGTAGGTTGTACGTTGGATTTTTCCCAATGGACTGTGATGCCTAGAGACTCCATCAGTGAGAGAGTGTAGCAGAGGGCTATGGTCAGGAGATGCTTGGTGGGAACGGAGAGGAGCTAATCGTCTAAATATGGAAACACCTGGAATCCCTGAAGTCTCAGATGAGCTGTCAAAACTGCTAGGCACTTCGTGAACACTCTGGGGGCCATCGAGAGACCGAATGGCAGGGCTCTGAACTGGTAATGATTGGCTCCTAGCCGGAAGTGAAGGAGGCTCCTGGAGCATTTGTCCATTTTGATGTGGCAATATGCATCCCGGAGGTCTATCGAGCACATCCAAACATCCTCCTGTAAAAAAATGGAGAATGGATTGTATAGTGACCATGCAGAATTTGGTTTGAACCACTGAGTTGTTTAGATGGCTGAGATACAAAATGGGTCTCCAGTCCCCGGACTTTTTTGGCAAAAAAAAAAAAAAGAAAAGAAAACTGGATCTGCATTGATCTGAGGGGACTGGTTGGATGACTCTTTTTTGACGTAGCTTTCTTATCTCTGAAGCCACTTCTTCCCTTTGACTGGGTGGAACATTGGGAAGGTTCTTTGTAGGTTTTGGGTGTGATATTAGAGGGATGTAATAGCCTCTGGAGATTATTCTCGTGACCCACTAATCATTTGTAATAGAGTGCCAGGCAGTTTGGTGCAGAGAAAAACGAGCCCCGACTGCTTCCAGAGGAAAGCAATCGGGCAATACTTCAGGAGCGTTGATAAGACCGCCGGGAGAACGAACCCCTGGAGTCTTGATTTCAGGGACCCCCCTCTGCCCCTAAAGGGGCGTCTTCCACCATTGGAACCCCCTCTGCCTCTGGGGGAATCCTCACCACGTGTGTTGCAGAAAGAACCTTGAGATTTTTTGTGCCATATTTTCCCACTCCTCCGGTTCCTGGAAAAAGAACGTTGAGGCTTGGAAAAAAGTAAACCAACGGCAGATAAGGTCTTTCTGTCCCGCTCGCACCTGGCCAGGGTGCCCTTTACATTAGAACCAAACAAGGATGACGGTTCAATAAGGGCATTCAAAAAGGAGGACTTGAAGGAGTCCACTAGGTCACAGATGCGCATCCAGGCATGTCTCATGACTATGCCTGCACCCACAGCTCTAGCCACCCCTTCATTTGCATGGGACAGCAACCTCATGGACGAGTTAGAGATAGACTCAAGGGTGACAGATTGAGAGGCAAGCTTGTAACGTGCCCTGTTAGAGACTTAACCTGTGAGGGCTCCAGAAAGTTCTGAGATCAGATCCCTTTGGAGTCTCGTGAAATGTGCCGAGTAATTCAGGGACCTAACTACAAAGGTCACTGAAGCAAAAACTCACTTCCTTAGTCTATCCACAGCTTGGGACTCTCTGTTGGGTGGGTGGACAGTAGGACTTTCCTTTGCAAGATCCTTTTTAGTGGCTGCCGCCACCACCATAGCATTTACTGGCAAACCTCTAGACCAATGGGGATGTTTCTCTGGTGGGGAAAGAATCTTGTTTGGTCTCCGGGGAATAACCTCAATAGAATCAGGGTTCTTCCATACACGCTGCAAGACCAGCTGGACTAACTAGTTGGCAGGTGGGGTCACCCAAGAAGTAGAAGGCTGAAAGCAGAAAGCCTGCAGGAAGACGGACTCCTCTGTGGAAGGGGTGGAGGGCTTCCAGCCACCCCTCTGTTTCAATATTTCCAGGATGTCTCTGAAGGTGACATCATCAGGGTGCGACTGTGGGGACCCTTCCCCATCACCATAGTCCGTATCCTCTGTGAGAGACTCCTCCAGAGAGTCAAGGTGTTTCCTCTTGCACGCCTTCATCAGAGGGGGTTCTTCAGTGGGAATGTCTGAAGAAGTCTCGGAAGGAAAATTGCCCTGATCTGGGGTTTCCTAAGGCTTGTGCTCTCAGTGTCCTGGGGAGGCGGTCTGTGATAGCTGTAGCTCAGAGGGAGTAGGGGGGAGATCCGACATAGGAGGAGCGCTTACAGAAGCAAGCACCCTCTCCATTACCCAGAAAGCAGGCCCACTTGAAGAGGAATGGGAGCTCGGAACCAAGTAAGACAATCTCGGAACCGGGGTCACACCCCACTCCGTCAGACCTGCTCCCGGGGATGGAGCCTCAAGCAAGATCAGGGCACGTGTTACCCCTGGATCTGAGGATGGAACCGATAAAAAACTTGGAACCATGCTCAGAACTGAGGGTTCCACCCCCCCCATCCATGAGAGTGAGGAAGGGACAGTTCCGATGAAACCAAAACCCAAAGGGGAGGCTTCGGTGCCTAACTGAGGGTCACTGTCGGCGCCGGGAAAGGCTTCCCAACAAGGACATCGGAGCTATGGGCCTTGCAACCAATGGATTCGATGGAGGAGTATAAGTGGGAACCCTGGGAGCAGTAGACCCAAACCCCGAAGTGGGATGAGTCTTAGGAATGTTTGTTATCCCCCTGGCTGTCAACAGCTGGTCCAGCAGGCGCACCACATCGAATTCAGACAGACTCCTGGTGGATCTTACAGACACTCCCGAAGGGGAGTCAGACCGGTCCAGAAAAGGGCTATAAGCCTGGCCTAAGAACGGGTCCAATGACGGGGAGTACTGGGTCCATGGTGTTTGAATTGTCAGCACCAAAGCCTCTAACTTAGAAACAGATAATAGAGGAACTAATGGTGTCCATAAAGGACTCGGTGCCAAGGAGGCACTCGGAGTTGAGGTAATTATCAGCTCCAAGGGAATCGTTGGAACCGTCTTCAGTGCGGTGAGACAAGAAGTCGGTGCCGAGACTATCAAAGACAATAAGGTCGAAGACGTAGTCATTACAGTAGTTATGACAGGTGCTGTAGATGTCTGTGCCGAAGGTGGCGCCGATGTCGAAGTTATCATCAAGTCCAAAGAGGCAACTGGAGCTGAGCTCGGAACAGAAGCAACAAGAATATTCTTAGCCGAGGAAGCAATCTTGTGTTCAGTAGATTTGTGGGCCTTGTGTTTGTGGGACTTGCCCTTATCACCAGCTGGTGAATAGGGATTAGAATGTGGATTTTTTTTGTCCTTCACTGGAGGGGTTGAGACCTCCGATACAGAAAGGGTCTCTGAGAAAGGCGAGGATAACAGGCCTTTCAAGATCAGTTTGTTTTTTTTCTCTCATTCAGTGTCCGCTGACTAAAACTCAAACAAATCTGACAAGGAGGTTTCACAGAAAGGTGGAAAACCCCCAGACAATAAGCATAATCATCATGTAAGTCTCTGTTGGGGAGTTTGTCCAGTACACAAAAGGAAAACATACAAATTACTGCTAGAAAGTAAATAAAAGAAGTAGAAAAGGTAGATACCAGCGATGGTATCAAACGATACCACAAGGGTAGGAGAGGGTGTTACCAATGATGGTATAAAGAATACATGATGGGTAGAGCTAGATAGAGAAATAGGATACAGAAAAAGAGACAGGAAAAAGTTTCAAAATACAGTAAAATTTTTAAAAATATAACACTTAGCTGGAGAGCTCGGTGAAACACTGCTATGTGGCTGTGCGGCAAACGAGATCTGAGGTAACTGGGAGAAGGGCATTATGGGTAGTGGCTTAGCTCGAGAGTTTTTGATGTACGCGAGCTTGGTTTTAGGCCGACTTGGTTCTGAGGGCTTGGAACCAAACCCATCAGTGATGAATGGGAAGAAGATTAACAGCATCAGATTAACTATTTGATTAATATGAATGTACTATAACTACTACAGCTCAAATTTTACTGATAATGAAAGTTTATACATAATAAATAAGGGAGGAGTTATAGTGTGCGCTGCATGATAAAAATCCGTTTTCAAACTATAAACTGCATTGTGTTGCTTTTAATAAAGGAGGATGACAATAAGTAAGGAAGGGGAAAAACAAGTAAATTAATCATACATGAGAAATCAATCACATCATGAGGTGGAAACCAATAGACAATATTGGATAAAGTTAATTCTGAAAATGCACTAAGTCTTGGAATGTATACATGCACTAGGTCTTAGAATGTATACATGCACTAGGTCTTGGAATGTATACATGCACTAGGTCTTGGAATGCATAAATACACCAGGTCTTGGAATGTATAGATACATGCACTAGGTCTTGGAATGCATAAATACACCAGGTCTTGGAATGCATAAATACACCAGGTCTTGGAATGTATACATACATGCACTAGGTCTTGGAATGTAGACATACTTGATGAAATAAGTATGCTGACTGAAAGTAAGCTGCATAATAAGATTCCGAAAAATAATACACCAGAAACACTGGAAAGTTGTTTAAATCCAAGGAAGTATATGTATGTATGGAGGGTAGTGGTATACGTATATGGGCAATGCTCTTTGGTATAATTAAAATGTAAAACGTAATAGATGCACTTTGGAAAATGTTTTAAAATCAATGTAATCAGTAACTACCAGTGATAAATAACTTCATTTTATTTTGCATGTTGTTTGGTTAAAGCCACATTCATTACAAGGTTTCAGAATTGGGGATTCTTAGTCTGCACACTGACCTGTTTACAATGCTCTAATACAACTTGCCTTCATTGCCAGGTTGTGCTTGACTGCAACAGGGTGAAGCCACTGTCTGGACAATTAAGCTTGACTTACAAAAAACAGCTAATGAAAGGTAAAGGAGATCTGTTAGAAAAAAAAGTTTACTTGCTGAAGGAATGAGCAACCTGTAGATATGACTATTAAAGAATATAGACAACCTGGCTATCTAGCAACACAATGACAGAAGGGCAGTTTCAGAAATAAAATGCTGCAGGCAACACAAAAACAGACCAGTGATTTACAATAGCTTTTCTCTAGCCCGAAGGAATAAGTCAGGATCCGAGTCTGATTAGCCAGGACACGTAGAAGCTTTATGCTGCGGTTTGTACACAGCGTCACCTCAACTGCCTTGGGAAAACATGCATATAATTACTAGG
Organism: Protopterus annectens; assembly: GCF_019279795.1. Taxonomy (NCBI): domain Eukaryota; kingdom Metazoa; phylum Chordata; order Ceratodontiformes; family Protopteridae; genus Protopterus; species Protopterus annectens. Next base: position 18,015,153 of record NC_056737.1, read on the forward strand.
CTGTTTATTTCCTGAGTATGGAGGGAATGGCAGACTCTAATAAGAGATCAGGTGCAGCTGGAGAAATATTACCCATGATATATAACGTGACACAAAAAGTGATAGAAACAGATTATGAAAGACCAGTTTGCAACAGAAAGACAAAGGACAGAAATTAAGCAGAATAAAATATAAGATTTACTATGCTTAAATTTGACTTATTGCTTTGGAATGTTAGTGGACTGACTGGCAGGGAAAAACAGGAGAAGATATTGATTTATATTTACAATAGTAACACACACATAATAATGTAACATAAAATGCATATGAATCATACAGAACATGAAAAGTTTGTAAATAAATGTGGCAAAGAGGGTTTTTCTGCTGGAGCAGAGTGGGAGAGAGAAAAAGGCATCTTAATTATTAAAAAGGGTATAGGAATAAGGAGTGAGGAATAAATTAATGACTTGCATAGTACAGTTGTGTACACTTACTATAAATGCAGATGTTCAAGTGTATTCACTGTTGCAGTCATTACATTTGGGGTAATCATGCTGGCAGGTTGTCCTCAGCCGGCCTGAATTCCAAAGTCTTGGGTCCTGCTGCTTCTTTTATACCCCTGATGGCCTGACGTCAGGGAAGGGGCGACAGCAGCCAATGCCATTTTCTTCAGTTTTTCTTGCCCCAGATGTCAGGTGCCCCCAAAAAGGGTAGCCAAACTTTATATATATATTCAGAAATACACCAATATAAATTTTACCTTCATCTATAAGCAAACACACCACACAGGTAGTATAAATCAGAGAAGGAAAGATAAGATCCAAAAGAAAAAAGGGGGAAGGCAGGTGGATAACCTGGACTGCAACAGTGAATACACTCGAACATCCACATTTATGGTAAGTGTACACAACTGTACTATGTTTTTCGTGTTTCACTGTTGCAGTCATTACATTTGGGTAGAGTCCCAAAGCTATGGTTGTGAGGCTGGAAATAGACAGCAGTAGGAGCGGCTATGAGGCCCTGCAGAACTGCAGAGGCAAAGCCTGTCCTGGATTTAGAGTAGAGTGGCAGATGATAATGTTTTGTAAAGGTGTGCATTGAACTCCAAGTAGCCACCTCTAAAATGTCTCAGGTTGGTACTCCCCTGAGAAAGGCTGCTGAAGTGGCTGCAGCTCTGGTGGAATGAGGCCTAATGCCCTTAGGCACTGGCTTGTCATGGTGTAAGTAGCAGAAACAAATGCAGTGGCCTAACCACTTAGAAATAGTCTGCTTTGAGGTAGGCTTTCCTTGTGATCCTGCAGCATATGCCACTAGTAATTGCTCGGTCTTCCTGAAAGCTTTGGTTCTGTCCAAGCAGAATCTAAGCTGTCTGTGTACATCCAAAGAATGCAGAATTCTCTCCCCCTTGTTCTGTGGATTTGGGTAAAAGGTTGGCAGATGGATGGCTTGGTTAAGAGCCACACTGGACACTCCTTTAGGCATAAATGTTGGGTTTGTCCTCAGGGAGACCCTGTCTGGATGAAAAATGATGAAAGGTTCGACCGCCATGAGCGCCTGTAGCTCTGAAACTTGTCTTGCAGAAGTAATTGCTAAGAGCAGAGCTGTTTTCCAAGATAAAAATGTCATATCAGCAGTAGCAGCTGGCTCAAAAGGAGGCAGGGTGAGCTTTTCCAAGACATAGTTGAGGTCCCATGCAGGTATTGGTAGTCTCCTTGGGAGCCTTAAATTTTTGGCTCCTCTGAGGTACTGCCTTAATAAAGGGTGAGAAAAAGGTGGTGGCTCTGTATTGTAATGAGCCGAAATGGCAGAGGCATGAATTTTAATTGATGAAAAAGATAGGCCTTTGGTCCAGCATCTCAATTAAGTATTGCAAAATCTGAGGAATATTTGGTACTGCTGTATCAGTTCCTTGTGCCTGGCTCCAGGCACAGAATCTCTTCCATTTTGCAGCATAAGACTTTCTAGTACTAGGCCTTCTTGGCTTCCAGAATGACATCCATCACAGCTTTACTGAGAGATGTTTTTTGTATGACTACATTATCCGCCATGCTGCCAAGTTTTATGTCCTGAGTTGGCTGTGCATGATCTGATTGTTTTGCTGGGACAGTAGTCGAGGTATTTGAGGTAAGGTCCAAGCTGGGTATAGAGAAAGTTCCTAGTATTGGATACCAGTACTGGCGTGGCCAGTCTGGGGCAATCAGTATTATCTTTGGCTTCTCCTGTCTGACCTTTAGGAGCACCTTGGGGAGGAGAGGCAGTGGAGGAAAGGCATATACTGATAGGTTTTTCCAGTTGAAAGATAGGGCATCCACTTTCCATGCTTGTCTGTGATAAGTCCTTGCGCAGAATCTTTTTAGTTGGTAATTAAGAGGGGAGGCAAATAGATCTATGTCCGGGCATCCCCATTTCCTTGTTATCATGCTGATGACTTGGAGATCCATGAGGTTTCTGCTTAGTTTGTCTGCCAGAGTATTTTCCTTTCCTGGCAGGAATTGTGCCTGCAGATGTACTTGGTAAGTCAAAGCTGTGTCCCACAAGGTCATGGGTAGTCTGCAAAGGGGGTAAGAATGTGTGCCCCCTGCTTGTTTATATACCACATGACCGTGGTGTTGTCTGTCTTTATCAGTAGTTGTCCCGGATGAAGTAGGTCCTTGAAGGCTGTCAGGGCATTTTTAACAGCTAACATCTCTTTTTGATTGACATGTAGATACATTTGGTTTGAGGACCCTGAATGCATATTCCTGCCATGTGGACTCCCCAGGCATAGTCTGATGCATCCGTTGCTAGTGTCTGTCTGGCTGGAGGTAATGTGAATGGCTGTCCCTTGTTCTGGTGACAAGCCCTTGCCCACCATCGAAACTCCTGTTGCAGGCAGGGAATGAGAGTAATGACTGTTCCTGGCTGTGGAAATGTTGAGTCCAAACATTTTTTAGGTACCATTGAAGTTTCCTCATATGCAGTCTTGCATATGGAATTAGTAGGATGCAGGATGCCATGAAGCCTAAAGCCTGCAGAATTTTTCTTGCAGATAACTGGGCCTTTGTTGCCAACATTTTGAAATAGGTAGTCAGTTGCCTTTGTTTGTCTGGCGTGAGATAAGTCATCTGGGCAGTTGTATTCAAGCTTGCACCCAGGAATGTTATCTTTTGTGAGGGTACTATATCTGATTTCTTTTTGTTGACTGTGTACCCTAGGCATGTTAGAAGTCTTTTCACAAATGCCAGATGTTGAAGAAGAATGTCCTTGTTCTCTGCTTGAATGAGACAGTCGTCCAAGTAAGGATATATTTGTATTCCTCGTTGTCTGCAGAATGCAATTACTGGTGCCAGGCACTTTGTAAAGACCCTGGGTGCAGTAGATGAGCCAAAGGGCAGTGCAGAGAATTGGTAATGCATTGAACCAGCCTTGAATCTTAGGTATCTTCTGCATGATTGTCTGATAGGAACATGCAGGTATGCCTCTTTTAGGTCTAAAGTCACAAGCCAAGCATTCTTGTCCAGCATGGGCAGAAGCTGCTGCAAAGTCAACATTTTGAATTTTGGAATATCCAGGAAAGTGTTCAGAATAGATAGGTCCAGTATCGGCCACCAGGCCTTGGCCTTTCTGGGTACCAAGAACAGTCTTGAGTAAAATCTTTGTCCCTGCTCTTGCTCTGGTTACTTGTTGAATGGCCCCTATGTCCATGAGGGATGAGACTTGTTTTTGTGCCTCTGCCCATTGATTTTTTGGCAGATCTGGCCAGCCGTTTGCCTTTGGCAGAGTATGGAAATGGAACTTGTAGCCTTGTGACACTATGTTTAGAACCCACTTGTCCTGGGTTATGATGTGCCAGTTTTGAGCAAAAAGTGTTAATTTTCCCCCTAAGGGTGCTGCCAGAAGATAAGTGCTTGGTGCAGGCAGGGGGAAGTCATTGGGACTGTTTTCTGTACGTTTGTGATCTATCTTCTCCAGCTTTGGAGGTAGAAGTACCCCATTGCTTGGGCCTACAAGAACCTTGCACCTGGGATCTGCCCCTAGGGCGTCTGGATCTGCCCCTTTGAGGTTTGTCTGACACAGAAAAGGACCAATTTTTTGTAGGCCAGTGTCTACTAAACCTAGGTGGCTGTACTTGTAAAAAATCTTTGCTAGTTTGCATAGATTTAGCTTTGTCCTCCATTTTCTTTAACACCTCTTCTGCCTTAACACCAAACAAAGTATCATGCTGTAAAGGTGCATCTAATTTAACTTTAACATGATCAGGCAGATTTTGTTCCTTTAACCAAGCATGCCTCCTAATTACAGAACCCGTAACTCTTAAAACTTGCATATTTTCTGTCCTTGACCTAGCACTCTTGTGTGGGGTCATTTACTGCACTGTTATAACTTGATATTACTTGTGAACCTCTGCTATCTCTGTAAAAAACAAAAAAAAATCTTGCTTTTTTCCCACTTTTCTGAGAGCTAAAAAAGTTCAGTTACAGGCTTGCTGTTCCTGAACTGTTTGAAAGTTTCTGTGAGGCCATTTTTGCTTGGGCTGAAGGAGGGGCTCTGTGTTCATCAGTGGCAGTGACTAACATTGAGCAGCTTCCCTGCCCCCCATGGAGGTGGTTACTGACTTGAAACTGTAGTTTTATTGGCCACTAGGGGTCATCTCCATAACTCCTTCATCTTCCTCTCTTAAAACCTAGTTGCCTCGTGGTTTGAGCGTCTTTTCAGGCTTGTTGGCTGTTGGTGAAGCACCCTCCAAGAGGAAAAAACGCTGAGAGAAGAAGGGAGCCACTTTTGAGATTTTAAGTATTTTTTCTCTGTTTATTTGCTAAGTTTTTCTGCATAGCTGCCTAGCTTGAGCATTTTCTGGCTTGTTAAACTTGATTTCTGTATTAGTAGCTGTATTTAGAGCACAACCAAAAGCTGTTTGCTGAATTTCCTGTTTGCACTTAATTTTAAATCGTTTTTTTCTTAAAACTTGCATATTTTCTGTCCTTGACCTAGCACTCTTGTGTGGGGTCATTTACTGCACTGTTAAAACTTGACATTACTTGTGAACCTCTGCTATCTCTGTAAAAAACAAAAACAAAAAAAAAAATCTTGCTTTTTTCCCACTTTTCTGAGAGTTAAAAAAGTTCAGTTACAGGCTTGCTGTTCCTGAACTGTTTGAAAGTTTCTGTGAGGCCATTTTTGCTTGGGCTGAGGGAGGGGCTCTGTGTTCATCAGTGGCAGTGACTAACATTGAGCAGCTTCCCTGCCCCCCGTGGAGGTGGTTACTGACTTGAAACTGTAGTTTTATTGGCCACTAGGGGTCATTTCCATAACTCCTTCATTTGTCCTCAGAGGAGTGGTTTAAGGCAGTAACTTGTAGTTTATTGGTCATTTTGGGTCATTTCCGGTCTTTTCCAGCCGCCTGCTATAAAGCACGCTTTAGCGCGATTTAGCCCGATTTAGCGCGGAGTTGCTACCGTTGCACACTAGGGCAGCGCCGGTTAAGCAGGTTTAAACTATTCGGGCTACCTAAAGTCCACTCTTCAAATTTTCCCTTAAAACTACCTTCCTCGAACTATACTACTGATCTAATCAGCGTATCCTATAATTAAAAAGATCATCTCTACTTGACTCCAAGTAGACTATTCTCTATCTTTTAAACGTAGCACTTGCTCCTACAGTACTTATTACCTTGATACGGCACTCTTGTCATAGATAGTACCCCAAAAGGCAACCCCCCACATCTCGGCCACCCACGTCCCCGGAATCTTTTTAAAGTTTTTTGTCTATTCCTTCTAGCATGTCGAGGGATCAGTTGCTAGTGTCCTCTCCTGCTCAGCTGGTGAACCTGGGAATATTGAGGCAATGTTACAATTGCCTCATGTACACAGACAACCCTCTCCTCCTCCCACAAAACACAAATACATGCGAGAGATGCAACTATACGGCCAAACTGGAGGCTGAGCTCTCTCAACATAGGACTGGCATGACCAGTCAGGAGGAGAAGGTTACCACACACACTATAGACCCAGTCTCACATAGTACCATTACAACCTCAAATCATACACATAAACACACAAAGACATACTGGAGGCTCTGATCAAAAATCTACCAAAACAGCAGAGGCCACCAAAGCAGACACCCAAACAACCACCACCTCAGAACACAACACCTGCAACACATAGACCTCACAGTCAGAGTGTCAAACAGTCACAGCCCTTAAGGCCAAACACAATGCCAGACACACTAGTCATTGGTGACTCCATAGTCAGACACACTGATGTCCCGCTCACCAGACTGAGTAAGGAGAAGGTCACAGTAAGCTGCCTGTCGGGCACTAGAATCCGCCACATAACGCAAGCACTCAGGTCTCTCAACAGCAGGTACAAATATGACTCAGTCATTGTCCACGCTGGTGTAAACGACCTGAGACGCACCTCCTTGGACTACATGAAAAGAGACATTGAGGAGCTCTCTGATTATGTAGCCCAGGCAGGTATGACCCTGACCTTGAGCAGTATCCTACCTTCACCAAGAATGATGCCACAATACAGAGATAAGATGATCAGCTTTAACAATTGGCTTAAACACTGGTGTCATTCAAAGGGGATCCAGTGTCTGTCTGCCTGGGATGACATGCTGGACAAGCCACGCTGCTTCGCAAGGGACGGCTTGCACCTGTCACCCTGGGATTCGGATATTGGCAAAGGCTCTTGCCACCCCATAGTGCCTTTTTAGGCAAGGCTCAAATTCTAAACCTACCACCCTAGAACACAAAAAGGAAAAAACTAAGGGTAATGCTGCTCAATGCCAGAAGTCTAAATCTCAAAATGCACGCACTCGAGGCCCTTCTCAGTATGGAGAACATCGATGTCTGTGCTGTGACAGAAACCTGGTTCAAGGCTCCTGAGAGCACCCCAGCGCTATCAGGTTTTACCTCATATCATGCGTTCCGGCCCCAAAATCCGGACAATACCAAGAAAGGAGGGTATCCATATTCATCAAGGACACCCACACCTCAAGACTGGTGGCAACGCACGATGTATCGGAGACCATCCAGGTGCAATTAACCATAGGCAAGACTGCGCTGCAAATTGTAGCATGTTACAGGCCACCCTCACAAACTCAGGAACCTCACATGGCCTTCCTGAAAACACTAGAGGGGATAAATGTATCACCAAACACCATCATACTAAGTGACTTCAATTACCCTAATATAGACTGGGAACACTACTCAAGCCCAAACACCCTAGCCCAAAAGTTCCTGGAATTCATAAACTCAAATGCCATGGAACAACTAGTCACCATCCCCACAAGAGGAGATAACATACTTGATCTCATCATCACGAACATGGGAGCACAATGTTCAACACCGGAGGTGTACCCCTCACTGGTGAGATCAGACCACAAACTAATCTCACTGGAGGTCCTCATCCCACCCCACCTGAAATAAAAAGACCACAGTAAAGAACTTCTCAAAAGCCGACTTCACACTTCTAAAGACTAGTGTGGTCTCCTTTAAGGCCCCGAGCCAGCGGAAAACAGTACTCAAGCAGCTGAATCACTTACAAATGCCTTCTACCAGCACCTGCAGGACTGCATGGATAAGGCAATCCCAAGCAAAACAAAGACTTTTTGTACCAAAGGCAAGCGTCCAGTCTGGTGGACCCCATCCATAAACAAACTCTACAACAAAAGGAGGAAGCTACTACAAGATAGAGCAAAATCCTTAAAAGGTAAGACACCCTTGATCACTATAAGTAAAAACTAAGAGCTCTCATAAAATCATCCAAAGCAAATTTCGAGAGAAAAATAGCTAAAGACTCAAAAGACAATCATAAGGCCTTCTTTAGCTATGTTAGAAACCTGGGAGGAAACTCCCAGATATGCTCAGAGCTAGTTCAAAATGATGTGAAGATTACTGATCCTACAGACATTGCCAACATACTGGCTGACAGGTTCAGTGCAAACTTCTCCCCTCCCCAAAAGGAGAGATATCTATACCAAACGATTGCAGCCCCCAAACATCTCCAGCCCAAGTGAGAACTGCTCTCTCCAAAGCAAAAACACAGCATCCATGGGACCTGATGGTGTCCCCGGCTGTGTGCTCCATGAACTCAATGAGGAATTAAACCCACAGCTAGGACAGCTGTTTAATCAAAGTCTTACCTCTGGATACGCACCCAGGAGTGGCGCACTGCAACTGTGGTACCACTTCACAAAGGCGGTGCCTCCACCGACCCTGGAAATTACCGCCCATTAGCTTGACAAGCCTTATCTGCAAAGCCATGGAGAGGATCATAATGGACCTCATAAATAAAGACATAGGAATTTGCAGACTTTGGATCCAACCCAGTTTGGCTTTGTCAAAGGCAGATCATGCCTTTTAAACTTGGTTGACTTTTTGAAACAGTCACCAAAGCCATTGATGAGGAAAGGCAGTCCATACAGCCTACCTCGATCTGGCTAAGGCCTTCGATACAATACCCCACTCAGGTATCATTGAAAAACTCATCAGCTTAAATGTCAACCCATACATCACAAGATGGGTTGCAAACTGGCTGAGTGACAGAACCCACAGGGTCAGAGTTGCTGGCGCCATGTCAGACTCAAAGCCTGTCACAAGTGGTGTCCCACAGGGCTCAGTCCTGGGCCCACTCTTGTTTGGCATCTACTTTTCCAAGTACAAGCAAACACAGGAGGGTTATGGCTGACAAAGTTTGCAGATGACTGCAAACTGGGCCATAGTAGAAAACACATCTGACACAGATATCCTTCAGAAGGGTCTCACAGAAGCGGATAACTGGTGCCAGAGCCACGGCCTAAAGTTAAATGCCAAAAATGCATAGTCATACCCTTCGGGAAAAACAAGGTTACCCTAGCTACCAAATAGGTGGCAATCCACTGAGCACAGAAGAAGTTATCAGGGACCTGGGGACCCAGGTTGATAGTAGTCTGTCATTCGACACCCATGTAGCTAAAGTAGTTAGGAAGACCTTCTACATTGCCCACCTTATCATGAAGGGATTCTCATCTAGATCAAGGGAGGTCATAGTCTCCCTTTACTCATCACTCATCAGACCAATGATTGAGTACAATGCCCCATTCGGAATGTATCTGACCCGACACTTGCAGCAGCTGGAGAGGCCACAAAAGTTCCTCACCAAAAGGATAAAGGGTCTCAAAAACCTGTTCTATGCTGCCCGACTGAAAGAACTCCAGCTCTATTCAGTCGCTTACCGCTTGCTCAGAGGTGACCTTTGCCTAACATACAAGGCCATGTCAAACCCAGATTTGATGAATATGCTTCACCTCAAAAAATCTAGATCCATCAGAGCCACAAGGGCGGGAGACTTAAACCTTGACATGGCTATTAATAGGATGTGCTGGAGGGATAGATTCATCACCCAAAGACTCCCTATGCTGTGGAACAAAATCCCAGTACATGTGAGGCAGAGCACCTCGCTGGCCTTGTTCAAGAGAAATCTTGACCAATGGATGGGAGATCGCAGATATACCCCAGGGATTACCTCAGTGTCACTGCTCGACAGAGGCACAGCAAAATAATGGGTATAGTTCCCCATACTAAAGGGGTGGCATAAGCCACAAAACGATGGGCTAGGCTTGTAAATGTCCTCGGGCAGATAGCCTAGTATGAACCTATGAACCTATGAACTGCGACCCTGCAGGAGGCCTCCAAAGAATCAAAACCACATTGCAAAGTATGTTTTCCAACTTGTTCTGCTGCATACAATAAATCCTGCATTTCCTTGTTTTCTGCACATTCAGAATTTAACATTTTCTGTTTAAGCAATAACATTCAGAGTTGGGAGGGTGGCCTAATGGTTAAGGTGTTTGACTTGCAAACACAAGGTACAGGGTTTGAATCTCACAGGTGATAATTGGCTAGGCTTAAAATGGCTCGCAAGGGCAGTTAGCCTAGTACTAACCTATGAACCTATGAACCTAAGCAATCCCTTGAGATGTTGCTGATACTTAAGCATATGAAATTGACAGTTTAAGGCCCTTATAGCCAAAGTTGCAAATGTGTAAACCTTTTTTCCCCATCTATCCAGTGCCCTTGAATCTCTGTCAGAGGGGGTTGGGTTTTTTGCAGTGGAAGCCTTAACTCCCTTTGGATCCTGTGAAACAGTTTCTGGGTCAGCAGCAGGGTTTTTAAAAAGAAATTTGTGTGAGTCAGGAACCCTGTAATATCTGTCAGGCTTAACAGGAGCTGGGGGTAAGGAGTCAGGGGTCAGACTACACTCCGAAAACACATCATCTACAATCAGTAAAAGAAACTCACCACTGAGCAAAGCAACCTTGGATAAAAAAGCTGTATACAAGAGGAGAAAAACCAAGGATGCACCAACAGCTATGTAGAAATCCAAAAATTGTCAGCAAACAAATCCAAAACGACAACAGCCAACGATGTATTCCACTTTTTATTGACAGGAACAGAATAAAATAGTAAGCGCTTTCACATCCTATGATGCTTCTTCAGACTTCAATAACATTCAGTGAAAAGCCACTCTTTAAATACAGCTTCTTTGCACAGCTTAATCACATAACAAGCAATTACCTATTCATGTTTAAAGTGCCTGTGCCTAAAGAATTCAGTAGTACTTTAAAAGTTGATCACTTGACCCAGCATTATGTGCATAACAAAGTGCAGTTGAAATAACTTTGTAAAAATGTTGTTTCAGCATTATTCATAAAACACATATAAGCCACTCTTTAAATGCAGCTTCTTTGCACAACATAATCTCATGTCAAGCAGTTGACTAATCATATTTAAAGTGCCTGTGCCTAAGGAATTCAATGGTGCTTTAAAAGTTAGTCACTCAGTACAATATTATATGCATAACATAATGAAAATGTTGTTTCAACAAGTGTATTTCATCTTTTGAAGTCTTCTGAAAACTCCATTGAACTTATCTGTCATTCACCAAGTTTATAAAATTTATATAAATTAGCTTGTTAAAAATATATAAAAATAAAATGTCTAATAGAAAAAACTATGATGTCTAGTAAAAAATACATATGCCATTTTTAAAATGTCTCACTAAAAAAAGCATATAAAGAATCAATGTTTTTTTAGAAAACATTGTATCTATATACAAAGCTTCAGTGTTTAAGTGGTCTGGCTGCTAAGAATGGTTTTAGTGAGATCTTCTCATTTAAACCATGTTTGTGAGCTTGCAGCCTAAGGATCCACTTGTTTTCTACTTCCTCTGTTCTATTTTTGGGGTTCCCCAACCTACTTGTCCTATTCACTTTTTCTAACACCCTAAATCTAAAACAATGCGTTAGACCATTTTCTATTACATGTCGTGCCAGTGCATTGGTGGTATTTTCCTTGTTTATGACATAGATGTGCTCTCTTATGCGTTCTCGTAACATTCTGTTGGTTTTTCCAACATAGAACGTTTTGCATAACTGACATTGTGCCAAATAGACCACATCTGTGGTTTTGCAATTGGCAAAGCCTTTAAATCTATACGTATGCCCTGTGTAAGGGTGTATGAAAGTTGCTTCTTCCGCTATGTATTTACATTGATTGCATGCATTGCAGGGAAAAGTGCCTTCCTTCGATGTCAAAGTAGGGCCCCTATGCATTTGTTCATAGCATAGAAGCCTATTCAATGATTTCATGTTTCTATAACCTATACTCGGCTTCTCGCTCACTAAGTTCCTAATTTTGTCATCGGCTTTCAATAATCTCCAATTGTCCTCCAAAATTTGTTTTATATGTGTGTTTCTATTGGTGAAAGGAATTACTAACCTATTTTTGGTTTCAGTATTGCTAGTGGTATTCTCATACCTAAAATCATTATCCCTATTAAAAAACGGCTGCTTACATGAACTTTCATAAAACTAATGCTTTATAACTTTCTGGTACAGCAAGAAATCTTTTCTCTGCATGTTCTATCTTCTGTTCTTTGAAATAGCTCTGCTCTTCTTGTGAAGCCTCAGTTCAGCCAGCCTTTTCTTCATTTCAGCCTATAATTTTTTCAGTTTTACTGCTCATCTGAATAGCTAATTAAAGTTTCTTCTATTTGTCCAAGCCTTTTGCCAACTGACTTCATATAATTCTCCAATGTCTCACTTATTTAAATGCAGTGTATGTTGATTTATTTTTCCTTTAATTAATGGAAGCCATTTCCTGTAGTAAAGCTAAAACTTTAACTGCTTTTATTTAGTTAGTTAGTTATTTTACAGTTGTTTACCAGGAAAGTCTGACCAGGCAGAGCCAATTTTCAGCAGAGGCCCAGGGAGAAAAGTTCCAACATAGTAAAAACACAGACATAGTGAGATTTTTTTTAAACAATGATAAAAGCCATAACATGAATAAAAAGAGTTATGTACTCACCATAACGTTCCATGTTTGTTGTCCATGCTCTCGCCTTCTTTCTTGCTTGGTGGGTTCAGAGCCGATACTTGGCTCTGACTCGGCCATATCCTAAAGCTCAAGAGGTGCCACTGGCTGAACGCTAGACCCCATCCCAACATGCCTAGTGAATGTTACCCAGATCTCGTTTGTGATAACCCATAACACTAGACTAAGTATATACACACACACACACACACATATATATATATATAAAATATACTAATCAGTACCAGTAGACAACGCGAGTAGATTCTAAGCCTATCCAATTCATAAGTGAGGAAGGGAATCATAGCACATATAGCCAAAACCAAATAATTCCTCTCAATCCTCCAGGAAGTGGGGAAGGTGGGAGAGATGCAAGAAAGAAGGTGAGATCATGGACAACAAGCATAGAACGTTATGGTGAGTATATAACTTCTTTATGTTGTCCTTATCTCGCCTTCATTCTTCTTTGGTGGGACAGCATCCCCAGCACCTTCTTTCTCAGGTGGCTCAAGGGAATAACCTCTTCAGAACCAGTGAACCAAAGGATGCCCTGTTCCGGGAGGCCACATTTACCTTGTAATGAGTGATAAAGGTATGAGGATTAACCCAAGTAGCTGTCACACAAATTGTGTCCAAACGCAGTCTAGCCTGAAATGCCATAGTGGTAGATAATGCCCTAGTGGAATGCCCATGAATTTTTCCTGGAAGTTGCTTACTTTGTGAACTACAGACATGCATGATGGTGTCTGTAAGCCATTTCGATAAGGTTACTTTTGAGACTGAAGTACCCTCTCTGTTTACTGAAAAAGATATAAACAATTGATCGAATTTTCTGAAGTCTTTTGTCCTGTGCAAGTAAAAATGCAACTGCCTGTGCACATCCAGTTGGTGGAGTCTATATTCTGCCTTGTTGCCATCACTTGGGAAGAAAACAGAGAGTTCTATTGATTTATTTAAATTTGACTCAGAGCAAACTTTTGGTAGGAAGGATAGATTAGTTCTGACAGAAACTCTGTATTTGCGAAAAACGAAATAAGGAGGATGAATGGAGAGAGCTTGTAACTATGATACACTCCGAGCTGAGGTAATGGCATTCAAGAAGATTGTTTTCCAAGTCAAGAACTTCAGAGGACAGGTAGCAGCTGGTTCGAAAGGAGGGAGAATCAAGGAAGCTAAGACTAAGATTAGATCCCAAGGAGGAGGTGGTTCTCTTACTGGAGATCTCAAGAGGATGGTACTTTTTAGGAAAGCTCTGCATAATCTGTGGGACATAACATTTGAACCCATTTCTCCAACATGATAATTGGAAATAGCAGCTAGCTGTACTCGAATTGTAGCTGCCGCTGCCCCTTGGTTAAAAGTCTCAGTCAGGAATTCCAGGATTTCTGAAATGGGTGCAGTGAAGGGATCAATATGATTTTTGGTTGCTCAACAAGAGAACCTCTTCCATTTGCTGGCATAAATCTTTCTAGTTGTAGATTTGTGAGAAGAGATCAAAATGTGTCATACTGCAGGGGAAATGTCAGGGAGCCTGGCTAAGATGGGAATTGGAGAAACCAAGCTGTCATTTTGAGGGTCGGAATAAAAGGGTGAAGTGTTCCTGACTGATGCATCAGAAGATCTGGAACTGGGTCTAGGATCCAAGGCTCCTCCTGGAGATGGGGCCAAAGGAAGGGGAACCAAATCTGACAAGGCCACTAAGGTGCAATGAGGATTAGCTTGCAACCCAGTGATTTTGCTTTCTGAAGAACTTTGGGTATTAGAGGGAACGGGGGAAAGGTGTAAAGTCGTCCAGGGGCCAATCGTGAACAAGTGCATCCCTGGGTAACTGTCCCTGTTGGGTGACAAGGGCAAAATAACTGCTGCATTTTGTATTCATGGATGCGGCAAAAAGGTCGCAGCAAGGCTGGCCCCACTTGCAAAAAATTTGATTCGCAATTTCCTGCTTCAGTGACCACTCGTGTGGCATCAGAATTGCCTTGCTTAGCAAGGCTGGCCCCACTTGCAAAAAATTTGATTTGCAATTTCCTGCTTCAGTGACCACTCATGTGGCATCAGAGTTACCCTGCTCAGCTTGTCCGCTACCACGTTGGATTTTCACGGGATGTGCATTGTAATCAGAAAATGCTGAGAGGACACCGCCCACTGCCATACTCTTAAACCCTTTTGGCACTAGGGTTAAGATCTGGTTCCACCTTGCTTGTTGATGTACCTCACTACGGACATGTTGTCTGTTTGAATTGAATCGTTCCCGTCATTAGAGAGCCCTGAAGTGCTTGCAATGCCAGAAGTACCACTCTCATCTCCAGGACGTTGATGTCCAAGTGGTATTCATGTTGTTGCCAAGTTCCATGAACAGTCTGTCCCAGATAATACCCCCCCCATCCTATCTGGGAAGCATCCGTGGTCACTGTGGCTATTGGATGGGGAAGGATGAATGGCCTGCCTATCATTACTTGCGTAGACTGAAGCCACCACTGTAGATCCTTTTTACAGGTCTCCATAATGTGGATCTTGTGTGACATGGGAAGATTCTGCATGGACCATTGATTAAAAGAAGCCACTGCAATATCCTCATATGGAAGCGTGCCAAGGGAACTAGTGCTATTGCTGCTGCTATTGAGCCTAGCACTTTGAGGACAAATCTCACTTGAATCTTTTTTCGCCTGATCTAAACTGACACCTGATGTCGTATGGTTCACACTCTCTCCTGAGGCAATTTTGTGATCATGTCTTTTGTATTTAGATCAGCCCCTATAAATGTAATATGCTGACACGGCAACAAGGCAGATTTTTCATAGTTGATAGTGCTACCTAACTCTGAGCAGAGACGAATTGTGGTGTACCTTGCTATGATTAGTCGATGCTCGGTGGTGGAGGTAAGGAGCCAGTCGTCTAGATATGGAAACACCCGGAATCCTAGATGCCTCAGGTGAGCCATAACTCCTGCCATGCATTTGGCGAACATTCTGGGGGGTGTAGTGAGACCAACGGGCAGAGCTCTGAACTGATAATGACTGGCTCCCAGTCGGAAGCGTAGATATCTCCTGGATCGCCTGTCCATCTTGATGTGGTGGTACGCATCCTGGAGATCGATGGAGCACATCCAACTGTCCTTTCCCAGAAAGGGAAGAATGGACTGCAGTGTCACCAACCAGAACTTTATTTTTTTAACAGACTTGTTCAGCCTGTTGAGATCCAACATGGGTCTCCAGTCCCCTGTTTTCTTTAGAACTAAAAAGAACCTTGAGTAAGTTCCAGATCCGATTTGGTCTGTGGGGACTTCTTGGATGACTCGTTTGTCTAGCAACCTTTGAACTTCTAGGTTTGCTTGATCCTGTAGATTGGGTGGCACATCTGGGATGGATTTTTGTTTTCTGGGAAGAGGTGGCATGGAGAAAGGAATACTGTATCTCCTGGATATTACCGACTGTACACATGTGTCTTTTGAGATACTTTGCCAAGCTTCTGGGTACAGTGACAATCTGCCCCTGACTGCCTCCACAGGTGGACAGGCGGGCCTCCTTTCAGGAGTGCTGGAAGGGCCTACAAGAGAACGTATCTCTGTCGCCCTGATTCTGCGGACCCACTCTGCTGCTAAGGCAGTGTCTCCTGTTATTACTTCCGCTTCTGCCCCTGGGGGAAAAATTACCATGTGCATCAAGCAAAGCTCCCTGGGATTTCCGGAACTACATTTTTTCCACTTTTTTGAACTTTGGGATAAGGTCTAGTAGGGGCAGAGAAACGTACTCCCACAGCAGAGAGAGATTTGCCATCTTGCTCACACCTGGTAAGAGTCTCTTTTACCTTGGGCCCGAACAATGATGAGCCATCAAATGGAGCGCTGGTAAAGGAGGACTTGAAGGGCTCCGCGAACTCACAAAGGCAAATCCAGGAATGTCTTCATAAGGCAATTCCTGTGCCTGCTGCCCTGCTTGTTCCACCGGCTGCATAAGAGATGAGTCGCATGGAGGAGTTGACTACAGAAGACAAGGTCACAAGCTGGGAAGCATTCTTATCTGAAGCCCCCACAGGTGTAGGATCCTGAAGAGCATCTCCCAGCTCTTTGAGGAGATCCCCCTGGAGACGAGTGAAATGGGACAAATAATTCAGTAACCTAAGGTTAAAGGCCACTAGTGAAAACTACACACTTCCCGTATCTATCCATCGTACAGAACTCTTTGTTCAGCGGATGGAGGGAAGAAGTTGTTTCTGCTAATTCCTTCTTTGCGGCTGCCGCAACCACCATAGCATCAACTGGAACCCCCTTAGACAGGAAAAGCTTGTCCTCTGGCGCTGTGATAAATTTATTGGGCCTCCTCGGAACTGGTTCCATAGATTCTGGGGAGCTCCACGGCTTTCGACTGACCACCCCCAGTAGCTGGTCGAAAGGAGGAGACACCCAAGAGGTGGAGGGTCGGGGATCCAAAAGCCTCCAGGTACACTGATTCGTCTTCAGAAGAGGAAAGGGATTTCCAGCCAACCCTCTGCCTGAGGATTTCCAGGATGTCTGAAAATGAGACATCCTTCAAAGGGGACCGTGTAGACCCTTCTGTGTCCTCCAAATCTTTGTCTAAAATGAGAGACTCGGGGGAGTCTATATGCTTCCTCTTACAAGTCCTCTTCCAGAGGACCTCCTCAGAGGGGTACTCTGGGGAGGTTTTGAAAGGGGGGGTCGCCTGAAGGGGCATCCTGGGGCATTGGTTCCCTACGCCTTGGATGGAGGGGTGGTGTGGAGGCAAACACCAGCCCCAAAGGGGACAGAGCAGCTGAACCAGGAGGTGGAGTGGTCTGGGAGGAAAGCACACTCCTCATCACCTTGAAGGCACCACGATCCTGGCCCAAGAGATTCTCTGGCTCCAAAGAGCCCGGAGATGTCCCTCGCACCAAGGGCGATGGCTCTGAGGCTGATGTAGGAGCCGAACTCACCTGCTCTGAAGCCCAGAGTGGGAGAGAAAGAACTGACAAGGGTCTGATCCTGCTCCCCCCCAGAGTCAACGAGGGAGTCTCAGCCCCCAGATCCCTCAACAGAAGATGGTATCGAAGAGATCGAGCAGACGTCAGACCCGAGAGATCAGTGGTTTTTGGGTCCGATGGTTCCATGTACTCCGGCTCCGAACTCAAATGAGTCAAAGGAGGAATTGACGACTAAGTAGGTTGGACAGTCGGCTCCACATCCATATGGGCTGGGCTCGATAAAATTTTTGCCAAGGCTGAGTCTTAAGTAACCTCTTCGCCACCCTCTCCACATCATCATCCAAGAGGCTCCTGGAGGATCGAGAGGAATGGATGGACAAACGGTGACTGCCCGTCACAGACTGGAGCACAGGACATTGAGGTATAGAGAATACTGGCTCCAAGGAGGGAGACTGGTTTCTTTTATGGCTCCTGGTCAGTTCAGAGGACACTGGAGGAACCGAAGGAGATTGTGTCTTGTCAGATCCAATGAACTTGTTTGTTTGTCATGAGCCTTCAATGGTTCCGAGCTCGCAGCTGAAGAAAATGCTTTTTTGGAGGGCCTATCTGATTTGCCTGCCTGATCCCCTTCCATAGATGCCTCGAAGGGCACTTTCAGTAACCCTCAGAATCAACTTATTTTTCCACTCCTGCAGGACACTAGAGCTACTACACTATGACAAATGGAACAAAAGTCCTGCAGGTGAACAGCTCCCAGGCAGTATACACAGATAGTATGGCCATCAGTCAATGACATCTTTTGAGTGCAGGAATCACATTTCTTGAATCCTGAAGGTTTGGATTCTTTAGTTGACTCCTTGGACATGTCTGATAAATTCAGTAACTATCACAACGATTATTTATGACAGTAGTAGAGGAAAAAACAGCCAAAAGGACTAGGTGTATGTATATTTATATTTATATATATATATATATATATATATATATATATATATATATACATTTTTTTTAAATCAGATGGGAAACAAGGGACGGAAGCAGGAGAGTCTCTAAGTTAAACAACAACCCCTCTGACTGGGGAGATGCCTTTAACTTAAACGGGGAGCTCCCCTTGAAAAAGGGAAAGTAAGAGAAAGGGGGGAAAGAAAGGGAGAAGAGAATCCTCTAACTAAAACGGATTTGTGGTGGATTAGTAGGCCTGAGAGAAGGAAATGACGGCCTCAACAACAAACAGCAAAAAATAGTGAAAAACAGGAAGCTAGACAGGAAGTACCTAAACAGTTATCAACCCCTAACTACAAGGAATACTACAATTAAGAAAATATTAGGATTCTTGACAAAAAATAACAAGAAAAAGCACAACTTAGCCTGAGCCAGTGGCAGACAATCCCAAAGCTTCAAGCAGCAAACGAGATCTGGGTAACTCTCACTAGGCATGTTGGGATGGGGTCTAGCCTCGAACCAGTGGTAACTCTCGAGCTTTAGGATACGGCCGAGTGGCTCTGAACCCACCAAGCAAGAATGAAGGCAAGATAAGGACAATATAACATCAAAATGTCAAGTATTTATATAGTAACTAAGAATTGGATGAACTTGGCAGAGATTTATATGATAATACAGTTGTTCAATATTAGTTAAAGATTCATCCAGAGGTAACAATTGTTACACTTGGTGTGCATTAGACAGAAGAAAAAAATCAGAGACTACTAAAGCAGGAATTACCTACACACACTTTGTGTTTAGTTGTGTTAAAGTAGAGTAGTGGGAGTGAAGATGAAGTGAAAAAGGAGAAATGGAGGAAGATGAAGGAGGTATGAAAGGGCAAGGCTGATGAAGAGAGGGGCTTTGGTATAAACAGTTGGTGAAATGTAACCGAGATGTTTTTTTATCTCTAAGGGCGAGACAGATACTAGATATGCGTAGAACAGGAAGGTGGATGTATGTGTGAGATAGTAGCATGTTTGTGAGATAGATTTTTGAATAAGAGATGTTTGCTGTTCAAAGTTCGCCTGGACTATTGCATAAGTAGAGCCATGTGTCTGATAAATAATGTTTGAGTTGTTTTTTAAATTGAGTTCAGTTGCTAGTGGTTCTAATAGAGTGAGGAAGTATATTCCAGATTTTTGCTACATGGCATGATTATAGAGAGTCTGCCACAGTGTTTGTAGATTTGGTGACCTGTAATAATGATTTATTTGTTGAGCCAAGTGTATGTTTGTTGGAATAAGGTTGGATTATGCTAAGGACAGCAGGGATTTTATCAGGCTGACTGAGTAGTTATAAGTCAGGAGATGTGGGAATTCTAGCCAGGAGAGTTTTCTTAGGAGAGGGCAGTGGTGTGTCCTATGTGAAGAGTTTGTGTCAAATTTTGCTATTTTATTAAACTGTGTTTCTAGTTTGTCTAGTTCTGTCTTTTTAAGGTTGGTATGCGTGAGGCATAGAGGAGAGTTGATAGGAGCTGGTTCTTGCAATGGCTACTCTAGAACTGTCTGTTAGAAATTTTTTATTTCTGTATAGAGTTCCCATCTTTTTATGTGTATTTTTGTATGTAAATCAAATCTCAGTTTAATGTCAATTAGAACATCTAGTAATTTAGTTTGTTGTTCGGGCACAATTTTTGTATTATCTAATGCAGTGATGTAAGATGATGGGGGGGTCTAAAGTTCTGGTGGTTTGAAAGATCATGAGTTTGGTTTTGTTGTGACTGAGTATGAGCTGCGAGTTAGACAGCCAGGATTCCATTTCAGTAAAGGATTTTCAAGTTATGTCTTGAAGCTGTTGGGTGACAGATGCTGCACATGTAAGTGTAAAATCATCAGTGTATTGGATCATGGAAGCTAGTGGGCTGGTAGTACTGAGGTCATTAGTAAAGATACTGAAAAGAAGGGGGCTGGGTATGGAACCCTGTGGGACACCAGGTGTGACTGGGAGTAGGGGGGAGAGATCTTGTAGCCACCTTACTGCTTGCTGTCGGTCTGTTAGTTAACTTTTGAACCATGAGAGAGCGTTAGGGCTAAGTTGTTAGCACGGTCATTAACTTACTATGGGAAACTTCATCGAAGGCCTTGGACATATCGAGAAAGACTGATGAAACAATTTTCCCTTCATTTCTGTATTGGTTTATGGTATTGGTAGAGTTGAGAAGTGTGGTGGTGGTAACTATGGTAGGGTCTGAAACCATGTTGGGATTTGGATAGTAGGCATACCTCTCAACCTCTTACAGCAAGAGATATGAACAAAGCCATGGGGGGACAAAAGCCCAAAAATAGGGATAATTTTTAAATACTGCTCTTACAAACTTAGAGAGTTAATAGAATAACTGGCTTTACATTAACATGGATGTTCTGAAGGGTATGAAGTTTGAATCTCCAATATCTATCATTTTTTACTTCAGTCCTCAATGATTTGCCAGTGATTTGCTGGAAAACCAAGATTTTATGAGGAACAGACCAAAAATATGAGGCAAAAATCTGGACAGTTTAGAGGTATGCTAGTAGGTTATTAGTTGTGAGGTAATGAAGAAGTTGAGAATGAACACACCTTTCTAAGAGTTTAGATAGTGGGGATACTATGGCGATGGGTCTATAATTTGTGAATTCAGTGGACTGTCCATCTCTGTGGAGAAGGATTATGTGACAGATTTTCCAGATTAATGGGAAATGTTGTTCAACAATAGATCAATTAATCGGTATTGATACGGCATTGGAAATGTCTTCAGTTGCTACTTTTAGAAATTCAGTTGGTAGGTTATCAGCAGCTGTAGTGATAGGTTTTAGTTTTTTTTAGTTTTTCTATGGTTTTATTTGACATTTGTTGACCGGGAATGTCTGACTGGGCTTGTGCACATTTTCAGCAGAGGCCCGGGGAGAAAAGCTCCACAAAATATTACATACACCATAAAAATGTTTACAAACAGTACAGTATACAGGAGGTAATATAAACATGCATTATAATGCTTGGATTCCCACTTGTAGCATGAGAGTTTAAAAGGTGTTATTTAAAAAAATGGCAATAAAACAATATGTTCAAGTCATTAATACATCTCCAACACATAAGGAACTCCCCATTTAGAGGGGGAAGTAATGACAATTACCTCAGAGTTTAAGATAAGAGCAGAGAAAGTACTGTACATCAAATCTTAGTTCTTACAGGCAACAGCATGTTCATCAGTAATCAGAAGCAGAGGGAAAGTTGACAGAGAGAGAAGGTGATAGAAAAAGGTTAAGTGTCAAGAGAGAAAAAAAATGGCTATGGCTAAAAGAGGGAAAATTAGAGATTTTTTGTTTAATTTATAAATGAGAGAAGAGTAGTTGTCGTTAGAATAAAGTGAAATCTGAGAAACAGGAGTAAGCTAAGTGGGAAAAGAAGGAAGGAGGTAAATATGAGTAGTGGAGAAATTTAGTGAAAAAAGGTATTAGGAGTTAGTTCTGTGGCTAGAATTAAGTATGAATTGAGAAGGGGCTGTATGCAGTGGGGGTCAGGTAATTAAGTTCACAGTGGTTGTGCACAGGAGCAAGTCCAGGTATTAGTAAAATGGACTTTTAGGGCGATTTTAAATGGGTGGAACTATGTGATACATCTAATTGTTAAAGGTAGCTTATTCCAGTGGATAGAGGGAATATAGTTGTAGAGAGTTTCACCAATTGATATTTTAGGTTTGTAAATGTCAAGGAGGATTTGGCTGGTGCTTCTGAGTTTTCTGACTGGGAAGTAGTAATTTAAGATGTTGGAAATGTTAGGGCAGAAGGAGGATTTATAGAGGATATAGTGGATAATATTAAGTTGGGAGAAAAGAAGTTGATTGGGGAACTTAAGCCATTTCAGTGTTTTCAAGGCCAGGTAATGATGGGATTTAGGCTGAGTGCTGGGGACGAATTTAGCTATTTTGTGATATGTATTTTCCATCTTATTCAGTAGTGTTGTCTGTAGGTTAGTGAGGATTTGGGAACCACAGAAGAGACAGGGTAGGAGATGAGCAAGAGAGAGTAACCATCTTGCCTCTGGTGTGAGATATCTGTTGTTATGGTATAGTAAGCCTAGATTTTTGGTTAGTATTTTTGACACAGTAATTTATATGAAGGTTAAACTTTAGTTTATCATCAATTATGACCCCTAGTAGTTTGGTATGGGATTCAACATTGATGGTGGTGTTGTCTAACAAGGTGATAGTGAAGGTTGAGGTGTTATGAAAGAGTGATTTAGGCAGAAATAGAAACAGTTTAGTTTTCTTAGCATTGAGTATTAGCTGGTTATTGGTTAGCCAGGTCTCAATATTTGTGAAAGTGCATGGATTGTTCTGGGAGGTGCCAGGCTATTAAGAATTTTAAGGAAAGTAATACTGAAATGTTCTACAGCAGTATCTAGGGGGCAAGGACTTGAGAGGAGTCCAATTGCATTTTTAGGGTGTTCATCAGTTCTTGAGGGTTACATTTTTTCTTGTTTTGGATTTGACGAAAGACCATATATTTAGTAGGGTTGATATTTTGTCTGAGCAGATAGGTAGGTAAGTGGTCACTGAGACTATCAGGTAGACAGCCATCATTTTAATACTGGGAGGGTTTGTTTGTCAGGGGTCACTCTAGAATAGAATGTCTATTTGAGTTTTTATCAATTCTGGTAGGACTTTGGATAACTTGTGTAAAGCCAAAGATGCTGATATGACTGCTGGGAGTTTGTCAGTTATAACTTGACCAGTAGGAATTAAAATCACCCATGAAGATGGTTTCATGGCTAATATTATTTGAAATAGTCCTGCTCGATGGATGAAACATTTTTGCCTGGTGGTATATAAATGGCTGTTTTGGCTATATACTTGTTGGGGTTAATTTGTAGCTTGGTTGATAGTATCCCGGTGTCACCTGGAGTTGTTATTTTGAGCTTTAGTTGCTTAGTATGAGGTTATTTTTTAGATAATATGGCTAGACCTCCTCTTCCCTTTTCACCTTTCTATCTGCCCTTAGTATGTTATAACCTGAGTGGTGATTTTATTATCTGAGATATGTGGCTTCAGCCAAGTCCCTGTTAAAATGGCTACACCTGAGGAGTATATAGAGAGGGAAGCATGGAGCTCATTAACATTGTTGAGAAGACTTCTGAGATTTAAGTTCAGAAGTAGCAAGTCAGATCCTTTGCAACATAGGTTAAGTATATACTGTACTTGAGGGTGGGATGGAGGGGAGTAGCTAGGACCTGGGTTGGGATGTATATAAAAATGAAACCAAAGAAAGGTACAAGCCAGATAGCCAGTCCCAGATGATTGTTTATTCCGCAAATCCACAACCAACACTGATAAATCGCACTGCAAACCAAAGAACATTAACGTAGTATAAAATATCCTAACATTTTCGTCGTATCACTTCATCAGATGAATACCACAATCAAAATTGACTGTTTAAATAGAAGTTTAAAATGTTGACATCCAATGAAAATAAAAAACAATTAAAACCTTGTTTAAATTGCGACGTGTTTGAAATATTTTGTTAAATGCGAAAAATATACCATAATATGTACGTATTTAAAAAAAACGAGAATATTATTCTAAAAACTGAATGTTCACTGTCAGGACCTGATTTTATAAATCAATAAAATCAATAAAATAATAAAGAATTGAATTATATGTAAATGAAAGTGTATCAAGTATATGCAATAAAACAGCTCCATCTGTTGGTGAAAGTAAAAAGCATTCTTAAAACATGAATATACTTTTCCAAAGTTTCCCTGAGTTGTGATATGGATAACAAAAGTGAAAGCCATAACTGTTCAGTACTAAATCCTTAAAACATATTATGAACAAATGTAATGTTAAAACATTTTTTAAAAACAATGAATAATGTAAATATTATAGATACAAAGTAATAGTTTAAACATATGAATAATATTGTATATGAGTGTATATTTTATAACGTAGCAGCCCTTAGTTTCAAAACGGGCTTTACAGATACCATGTCATTAAGGCCTGGGGGATGACTGGCATCTAAAACCAGCTGCCAGTACAATTCCCTATATTCTAAACGGGTCTCCCAAAGACCACCCCTAGGGTCTATGGGTACTACCTCAATAACAAAGAACTTAAAATTAGCTTTCTCACAGGTTAAAGTATGTTTAAATAAAGCATTATTGTCGTTCTTTTTCCTTATATCATAACCGTGTTCATAAATTCTTTGTTTTAACCGTCTCTCAGTTTTGCCTACATAAAATGAATCGCATAAGGCACATAAGGCTAAATATACCACCCCTGAGGTGTTACAGTTTGCAAACCCGTTTGTATTAATGTATTTGTTTCTACTTTTTATATGAAGGGTCTCAAGGTTCAATATATTACAACAGTAACCACAACTACCACACTTATGTGTCCCTTTCTTGTTGTTATCATATACATTGTATAAATACTTATGTGCACCCCCTTCCAAAATATTTTTTAAACTTTTTGTGTTGATCAATGAACTGTCAATACGTCTTAAAAAGTCCCAGGAATCTTTTAAAATAGTCTTGTTTTCCAAAATAAGTGATTTAAGTTTAGAATCTATGTATTTAGCCAAAGGTGCAGTCACTGAGACTTCAGCCGAAAGGCTGGTATTCATCTGATGAAGTGATACAATGAAAAAGTTAGGATATTTTATACTACGTTAATGTTCTTTGGTTTGCAGTGCGATTTATCAGTGTTGGTTCGTGGATTTGCGGAATAAACAATCATCTGGGACTGGCTATCTGGCTTGTACCTTTTTTGGTTTATCAGTGCAGTTTCGGGTACTTGTGACCAACTTGCTTGTTTCATGTATATAAAAATTATTAGAAGTTTATTAGTTATATTTATTAGTGTATGAATAAGACTGGATATGTGTTTCTGATACCTAAGTGAGATGTTTTTTGGTACTTTTTTAAGTGGGGGGTAATTAGTGATTAACTTGGTCAAGGAAAATGGTGTTGAAGATAGTGGGTGATACTTTCAAATGAGTGATTTGGATTTTGTGGGAGTTGGTAGATGTACTTTTATAGCCTGTTTGGGGTGAGGTTAGTTGTGAGTTTTATGCTGTGAAGTGGGCGGTGGTTGAGAGAGGTACAAGTAATATGCCGTATGGAGGTAGCATATTGGAGCGTGTGAGCTGTTCTGGGAAAAGAAAACTTTTTTTTTATTGCTTTATGGTGAACATCTGTGTGATTCTTCCAAACCAGAACTTGTTATTCTCCCTTTCTGGAAGATTTTCACTTACTTTCTCCAAATTACTTTTCTGCTGGCCTGGTACATAGACAATATAACTACTAGCAAAATTGTGCTTATATTGATAACTTTTACTGGCTTTTTAAACAATTTTTCAGTTCACACACTGTGAAAGCTCTTAATCAACTTGCTCAGTGGGCAGCCAGCATGAAGTCCTCACATTTCTGCTACAAGTTCTTTTGAACTGTTAGTTATGTACTGTATAATAAATAAACACTTTGATTTTGAAAAAAATAGTTTTAGAAGCACCAGCACTGAAATACGATGCTGTGAACTGGTTGTTTTGCAAAAAGATGCTAGTCGAAATGAAAAGGGAGCTGTGATCTTAAAGACGAACACACAAGTTACCTATGACTCAACAGCATTTATAAGTGCGTTAAGGTGCGTAAAACAGATAGGCTCAAACAAAAATGGAACTGTTTGCAACAGTATATGGATATGAGAAATTCTATGATTATGTCCACAGTAAAATCAGTTCAGGTGGAAGAAGACCATGAACTCTTGCAAAGCACAGTGAGATTTTGTACATTATCATATAATGATGATCCTGGGCATTATTCAATGCCTGCAACAGTTTATGAGTTATGAGGGAGAGGGAACCAGGCACATTAAAGGAGGTGGGAGTGTACATGGTTGAAATTTTGTTTTAGTGTTAAGGTGTTTTCCTTCCCTAATACACAAAATGTTTAAGTGCCATTAAAGCATGAGATGTAAACATTATCCCTGGCGTCTAGTGTACCCCCCTGTCTCTGTGCTGTTATGGCAGCAGATGTATAGTCGTCCATGGTGGGTGGAGCCACCCCAACCCCCACCCATGTGTTTAAGGGCTATTAATAATGAACAATGTTAAGTGTCATCACTGGTGGCTATTGTTCCCCTGACCTACATGTAAGTGCCTTAAGGTATGATACAAATCAATCCTCAGTGGTGGCTAGTGTCCCCCCCCCTTGCAGGATTTGCTCATTAGTCTAGACAAGTGTGTAGGTATAACTGCACCCCCTACACACACAAACCTAACCTACCCGCTTCTGTAATCCCCGCACTGTGATTTCCTGGGTACGTACACACACGTATACACACACACACACACACACACACACACACACACACACACACACACACACACACAAAACTCCCTGGGTCCTTAACTCTGCCAAGATGAATGAACATGAGCTTTTGGCTATGTTCATTAGCAGAAGCTGCCAGGAGTGGCCATGCTAATTTACTCAGCCGCTTTGCTGCACAAATGCCTTACTGCAGACAGTTCACAGGGAGAGCACATGGCTAAATAGCAAATGCCTCTTCTGTGACATGCCTTATTAGCATTTAGCAGGCTAGAGAGACAGCTCACAGTGATTCTGCAAATCTTTGTGTTGCAGCACCACATAAGGCTGTCTCTGAATCAGAAACAATTACCATGAGGTGTACACTTTGTGGTAACCTTTCTGAATTTGGCCAGTGGTCTCTGTGGGTATCTCAGTAGTCTGCTACATTGCAATCACCTTATATTTTATGAGATTCCTCATGTGCACAACCCACAAATGTCTAGCAGGATCCCTAATATATCAAGAGAAAAGCTGTTGCTAACATCTTCAACACTTTCAACATGGTTATGTTTCTTTGTCTTCTTTACTACAATGTTGCAGTTCTGCTGGGCTCCCTCATTTAAAACAGAACTAAAATATAGTGTGTGTGTGTGTGTGTGTGTGTATAAATATATATATATATAAATATATATATATATATATATATATATATATATATATATATATATATATATATATATAAATATACATATATATATATATATATATATATAAAATGAAAACTAATCCCAGCTATCTAATGAAGTACTTCCAGGCTCTCTACCACATTTCACTTTTTCTTTTGTTTCTCTAGGATACAGAGGTAGATGGTTTAGCCTCCCTTCATTACGTCTATCAAGCAACTTTGTATCACTTTATCTACCCTCTTCTGGTTGAACTCTAACTCAAATATACTTTCTGTGAAATATGAATTAATTCCTGAATTTCTTCCTCCAGTCCTCAGTAAAATGGTGGTGTAATTTCCTGTGCATTGTGGCATCTCCACAGAAGTGCATGTACCTTGTCAGAGTGCTCTACGGCACTACAGCCAGCAGCAGTATAACAACATGGAAGGCTTTAATCTGGATTATCAGACTGCTATCACCACTTCATATCTACCTTCTGGGTTTCTGGGTTCCATTCAGAAGTCTTTGCTTCTTCATACTGAAGCTTAGTAGTCATATGCATGGAGTACATGTCAAACTTTCCATTTCTTACTGATCCTCTTCATACATACCACGGTTTATAAACTATTAGAGGCCTCAGTGGCATGTACAAAAATGAATACTTTTCTTTCAGATTTACCTCTTACCCTGCTGTACACCTATCAGTAAAACTACATGAAAAGGACGGACTCCCAAAACACATTTCCCTAAACTGTGTACTACCCTATTGGCCATACACCACATATTGCCATACTGCAACTTCTCCTGTGTGGATAAGAAACGGTTGCTAGAAAAACACAAGATATACTAAGTTTATAGCTACCCAGTTTCCAAGTGACGCAGTCCAGAATGTCTGTCAAAACTATAAAAAGTGAAGGACTGTCCATTTTATAAAAAGTGACCTCATGTATTTTCAGAACCACCTTACCTTTCACTTCCTCGAAGCATCTTGGGATCGAAGTATCTGTAGTCATCTGTTTCCTGCATGACAATATTAATAAAACAATAGATATTACTGTTCACCCAAAACAATCATGTAGCAATACAATACATTTATTTGGATGTATACACAATGTGACACATTTATCTGACAAGCAGAAACTATAAAGGAACTCAGCATTTTAAATCACAGAAATAAAGTGCATAAAGTCACTACACATTAATAACATTCCCTCGGTGAATGACTGATACATGATCATTCAGTTCGCTTTTAAAATTATTGCTTACATTAAACATGTATGTGGTATGGAATGTCATACCTCTAACAGCCTATACACATCTTGCATTGCAGAGCATTTTCTGAAAAATACATTAAGATAAACAAATGCAAATATTTTGTGAACAATAAAAGCTATTAAAATAGTACGTGAGCCACTTGCACAGATAACACAGTAAGACAGGAAAGAAAGGGACCCCCATTGTAAAAGGGATCTTGATGGCAAGAGAGGCACCAAACAGAAAATCTTTTCCACTTAGACAAATATGGTTTCCTGATATTGGATTTCTTGGCCTCCTACAGAACCAGAAGCACATACTCAGAAAAGAAAGGTGGCTGAAAGGAATCAAAACCCTTTCACTCATACAGTCAATTGAAGAGTGAACAGGTAAGGATAGTTAAGACATCCCTTGTCTTCTGTGAGAAAATCCACCTGGTGAGGTAACTTCTGGTAATTGCCGCTGGCCAGATGTAAAAGAAAGGGGAACAAGTGCTGTCTGGGCCAAAAGGGTGTCACCAACAAACTTTTGGGAGAATCTTGCCTGATCTTGTGCAGAACTCTTGGCAGCAGGGGAAGAGGAAGAAAAGCATACAGAAACATTCACCTCCAGGGAAAAGACAGGGCATCTACTTGCCAAGCCAGAGGACTTAGCACACTCGAACAAAATAGAGGAAGTTTATGTTTGGGAGCTGAAACTGGAGGACAGGTGAAAAGATCTAAACAAGGCAGGCCCTACCAATGGACCATGTCCAGAAACACATCTCTGTGAAGCATCAATTCTTGAGCCTACGTTCTGAACATGCTCAGAGGGTCTACCACTAAGTTGTGCTATGTAGGAATGCAAACTGCCTGAAGAGTTACCTGATTATTGACAGCTAGATCCCCAGCCTGAAGACCTGTGAAGATTTTCAGGAGGCCAGGAAGAGCCTTCATCTCTTTAATGTGGATATGGTCTGACCTCTAGTGAGGGGTCCTGAGATCCTGAACCTTCAGAGGAAACAAGAGACTTCACATCCCAAGTTTGAGGCATCTGTGAGAAATTTGTTGAATCTACTCCTGGAGCTCAATTTTGAGATAAGGGAGGAGAGGAAGCAGGAATTCCAGGGGGCAGCAATGTTGTAGCCACCCCATTTTAGGTACCACTGAAGCTTTCTCATATGGATTCAAGGCTAGAGGAAGCATGGTGATGGTGGAATCTATACACCACAGAACTCAAAGGACTTCCCTGGCCATGACAGAAGACAAAGGAAAAAGGGACTGGAAGAAGGCTGTCAATGAGAGAACCTTGGGCAGAGGAAGAGAAGCCAACATGGGAATGGTCTAAATTTTGCAACTGAGAAAAATGTGATCTTGGAAGGGGGTGAGAAATTAATTTTTGAGATTGACAGTGAATCCTAGACTTTGGAAAAGAAGAGTGGGTGAAGTAGAGATCCTGTAAGAGACTTCTAGGAGAAAGAGCATGAAGAAGCAGGTCATCTAGATAAGGAAAAATCTATACCTTGTGGAGCCTGCAAGATGCAATGACAGGAGCAAGGCATTTGGTGAATACCTTTGGGCAGTAGAAAGGCCAAAGGGCAGAGAAGACAACTGAAAATAAGAGGAAGAAACAGAGAAATGTAAACATTTTCTGAACAGAAGATGGATAGGGATAAGAAGACTGGCACCCTTAAGATCCAGAGAAAGGTATGAGGATGAAGGAGAGGAAACAGGGTCTGAAGAGGCAGCACTCAGAAGGCAGGGAGTGTTCCCTTGTCCTATGTTATGATTCAAGAAGAACAAGCGGGGTAGTTCATGTATATGCTTTATTATCTAGAAATACATCAGGATGGATAGCAGCAACATAAAATAAATGAACTGATTAACTGACAGACAATTACATACATGCATGCTCACATCTCAACAGCACTCTATAAAATGGCAGCCTGGCTCACACGTGCTCAGTATTTATACACCTGTGAAAGGCCATGGAAAGCTTCTTAAAGGTATACATAGATACTGATCTACAGCCTCCCTCTTTAGTGACTTGCCCACAATAAAATTACATCTGAAAAAGACATGCAATTATACAGACAATGAGAAATAAACAATATGTTCATTTCCAAGTTGTTGTGTATCTGAAACATGGTCGGGAAATGCGACCTGATCTAGTGATATAGCAATTAGGACTAGGTTTAGCAACATGGATACTCATTAGTGAACAATCTATTTCAGGAGTTTCAGGAATCTTCTCAGGAATAGGGATATTTGCTGAAATGTCCACTGGAACTGGAACTCTGGATAACTCATTCTGAGATCTAGTCTTTTTCACAGGCAAGATTTTGCAATACAGGCTCGGACACCGGTACTAAATGTTTCCGATTCTGCCTAAATTCAACTCCTTTTGATTCCATAATGTATGACCTCGGCTCTGGACATACACTTTTCACAACTCCAATCCAATCAAAACCTTTGGACGTTTGCATCCTCACCATCTCCCCTTCTCGTAATGGAATGAGTGATTTGCTGGACTTACAATAGAACTCCTGGGACAAATGGCTTTTCATGAGTTGAGCTCTAACTGCTTTGTTGTTTTTAGCACAGGGAACCAACGATTGCTACAGATTCGTAGAGTGGTTCTGATTTGTCTCGACAAAAGCCTTCGTGCAGGTGAACCAGGATACTTATCACAAGGAATGTTTCCGAGATTCAGGAGATTCAGAAAAACATCACTATTGTCTCATTTCAACTTATCTAATAACGGTTTCACACTTTGAACCGCACGTTCTGTCAAACCATTTGACTGTGAGTACTTAGGGCTACTTGTAACATGGATAAAGTCCCACTCTTCAGCAAATCTCTTGAACTGCTGGATTGTAAACTGTGTACCATTGTCAGAAATAACTTTGTGTGGACTACCATGGACTGCAAAATGACACTTCAACTTAGTAATGACAGTACTGGATGCTAGATTAGCAAGTAGGTCAATCTCAAACCAATTTGAATAAGACTCTACTAACACCAAGTAATGTTGACCATTCCATTCGAAAATGTCTGTAGCTACTGTTGACCAATTTAGTTCAGGAATCCAGTTTAGCTGAAGTGGTTCTTTCTGTTGATGTGTCTTAGTACTATTACATACAGAACAAGATGAAAGTACTCTCTCAATATCCTTTGACATACAAGGCCAAAATACTAGTCCTCTTGCTCTTCTGTTGGTAGAATCAGTTCCTGGGTGGCCACAATGCAAGATGGTAATATACTCTTATTGTAAGGATTTTGGAACAATCACTTTCGGGCCTTTCACGATGATACCATTGTCAAACAAAATCTCCTCCCCCTAAGGAGAATATGGTTGCAGGTCATGAGGTAAACAAACTTGCTTTGACGGCCATCCTCGACTGATAAAGTGGTTGAGCTTCTGAAGAATTGCATCTGAGGCTGTGTGACTACTAAGCTCATCAAGACGTGTGGAAGAACAATTTCTCACTTCCTTGACTTCAAAGTCAAGTTTCTCATTTTCATGCTGTTCAGTGGTATTTCTGGGAGATCTGGATAAAGTATCAAAAAGATAAAAAAGTTTTGTGTAGACAAGAGTGAAATTATGTTTTTCCAATTTCAACATCATATGTTGCAATCTGGCTGGAGCTGTATGCAGAGGCTTTCTCAGAACAGTGACTAGAGGCTGGTGATTTGTTTAAATTTGAATTGAGCAACCATAAATATAACCATGGAACTTCGAACATGCAAACACAATTGCCAAGAGTTCTTTCTCTGTCTGCGCATACTGCAACCCAGTTGGGTTAGAGCTCTGGATGCAGATGCTACTAGTCTACCCTCTTGAACAATGATTGCATCAAGACCAAATTTCGAAGCATCACAAGAAAGAGATACTGGTTTGTGACCATCATAGTATGTGAGCGTTGGTTAACTGGCAATTCTGTTTTAGGACATCAAATGCTTTTTTGTGTTGTTCTAACCAGGACCAGGATGCATCTTTCCATGTCAACTCTCCGAGTGGTGCCGAAGTTGGCTCAAGTCTGGAATTAACTTGCCTAGGTAGATAACCATGCCAAGAAAATGTAGGGTTGAACATTGCCTGGAGTTGGCATCTCAAGAATTGCTGTTTGCTTGGAAGGATCTGGTAAGCCTGAAATGGTAAATAAATGATCAACATAAGTAACTTCTCTTAGTCTGAATTTGCACTTCTGAGGATTCAGCTTAAGATTCACTTCATGTGCTCTTTCCAGAACTTTCTTGCGGTTTCTGTCATGCACGGCTTCACAATTACCTCCTACTAGAATATCATCTACTATAATAGCACATGGATATCCAAATAAAAAGTTCCATCGCAAGCTGGATGACTTCACTGGCAGAATTTATCCCAAATGGCATTCTCAAAAATCTGTACCTGCCAAAAGGAGTAATGAAAGTGGTTAGCAATGAAGATTTTCAGTCAAGCGAAATTTGCTAAAATGAACTCTCTGCATCCAAAACAGAAAAAAAAACAGTGGCATTTGGTATAAGAGCAGTGACTTCTTCAACTGTACACATCGGATGATGAGTTTTTTTTAGCGCTTAGTTCAAATCTTCTTGGATCAATATATATATTCTGAAATCATCTGAGCGTTCCTTATGAGCTACTACCATGGAAGATACCCATTCAGTTGGTTCGTCAACTGGACAAATCACACCTTGCTGCAACATTTTATCTAGCTCAGCTTTGACTCTGTTCTCCATAGCTACTGGAACTTTATGGGCTGGTCTAACAACTGGGCTGATTTCAGGGTCTAACTTCATGAAGTACACAACTGGGAGTTTGCCTAGTTTGTCTTTGAAAAGATCAGCATAGGCAGAAAAAATAGACTGGACAAAATTGGAACAGTGGTCTTTCAAGTTTACATGGTGGACTTCCTTATTAAATGAAAGTAGTCCCAATTTCAAACCGTCTCTGAGGCCTAATAATGACTATACATGCCTTTTGACTACATAAAATTGCAAGTTATAAGAGTAACATGAAAGCACTACTGAACCTTCGGTTTGAATTTCTTCACCACCATAAGCAACAAGCTTTGTACATTTTGCCAAATCAAGCTTCTCACCAGCACATACTCTAGCAAATGTCTCTGCTGACATAACATTGCACTTTGAACCTGTGTCAACTTTGAACTCTATGGGTCTTCCATTTATCCAAACAGTACAGAATACTTCATTCTTTGCTCATAAATCTACTGCATTAACTGTTTCATTAAGCAAAGACACACCATCAACAAAAAAGTAGGGTCACAGCTTTCTAACTAATCAACTTGTCTCTTTGAATGTTCTCTTTTAATAAAAGAATGGGCCTCATTTGATTTACAAAATCTTTGGAAATTATTCAACTTTTTTACATCCGTGGCACTGCTGACCAAAAGGTAAGCACTTTTCTCTTTTTGACACGATTACCACGACAATTACAACAGTTAACTACGAGGCTAGGTGAGGGAATATGCTTTGAATTTGCTGACTCACCCTTGTGTTTCACTGAGACTGTGCGCTCTGGAATTTGCTAGAAAGCTACGGGGTTTACCAGGGACTGTTACAGGACTCGCAGTTGCTGCCACGTGCTTGGGCCTGTTTCTTTTAACCACGTGTTGCATACTATTAACATTAGCACTAGACGATACTGGAAGCATGCATTTCTCATTTGTAAGTATACTTGGGTGTGCCTCTGTGAGCTCAAGTATCTGACAAAATCTCAATGGCCTTATTCAAAGTTATGAGTAAAACAGAAACTGGCAGCTCGAGTCCTCACAGCGAACATAAAACACAAATATTAATATAAAATCTTAACATTTAACGTAAAATGATAAAATATGTAAACGCTTTTGTTTAACCAATGTAAACTTCATCAGACAACAGTATAGTGTGTAACAAAGGTTTAAATAATGTGTACTTCATTCTGATTGGACACAAGGAAGCAACAAGGAAAAACAAGGAAAAATTAACCCCTCAGTTACAGTATTACATCCCACATGTATGAGAATTACTCATGTTTATAAAAACACAAATAATTCAAAAGAAAACACCCATTCTTTATCAATTTTATATATACATCCAAAAAGAAAAAAGGGAAAAAAAAACTGAAAAAACTATACATTCCATGTTTCATTATCATTATTGTTGCACTATTTTGTTCCTTTCAAGCTTTTAGTTTTAACACAGGGGTGATAGAGGCCCTTTCACTGATGCCAGGCCATTTGCGGCATGCAATAAAATCTGCCATCTGAGTTCTTTTAATTCTAAAAACACCCCCAAGGCCTTTTATCATTAATATCCACATGGTCTATAGCCATAAACCTAAAATTGTGGTCAATGTTGTCATGGGTATGTCTGGCTAAAGCATTATTCAAATTGTTCTTAGTAATAGCATAGTCATGTTCGTACATTCCATGGCTAAATTTCCTTTCAGTTTTGCCTATGTAAAACACAGGTCACATATAGCAACAATATCCACTGTTTTTGGAGAACAATTGTATCTATCTTGGATACAGTATTCTAAACTGTTAATGGTAAACGCTTCTCTAGTTTTAATTTTATGGCACCATTTACATGATCCACATCTGTGGGTGCCCAAACGACCTGACCTATTCTGGACATGCCTATTTTTAAGAAAGTCCTTTAAGTTCTTACCTTTCCTGTATGTTATTAATGGTTTGTCACCTAAATGAGTTCTAATTACAACATCCTCCATTAAAATATCCCAGTTCTTCCGGAAAATCCACTTTAAACTATGAAAATCAGAACTATAGGTAATGGACAAAGATTTCAGGAAGGTGTCACTCTACATCTCTGATACTGTAAATTCTATATTCGACAAGTCCCAGTCTGAAATGTCATTACCGACAATAGGTTTAAAATGACCTATTTCTCTCTTTTCTATAAAGTCTTTTATTAATTCATTAAGTAGGTCTACATGGTATGCTCTTTTTAAAAACATAAGTTTTTAAATTTGTGCACTCGAAATTAAAGTCCTCTTACCTAGACACCATACAGGCAGCTCTTATCAGCTGCCCTTTAACCACTGATCTTTTCTGGTGGTCTAGGTGGGAACTACTGTAGTGCAGAAAAGAGTTCAAATATGTTTCTTTTCTGTAAATTGCAGTAGCATACCTCCCTTTTGTTTTATCTTTGAACAGATGGACGTCCAAACAGTCCATATGATTTAAATCAATGACCCAAGTGAAATGTAAAAAAGTAGTTGTGGTATTAATATATTCTAAGAATTGATCCAACATTAATGAAGAACCTTTCCATATTAAACTAATGTCATCTTGGTATCTATAATATATTTTGATGTGGGAACGGCAGTCTGACTGGAATACAAATTGTCTCTCCCAGTGTGCCATGACCATGTTAGCAAATGCCCCACCACAAGCTGACCCCATGGCTACACTGGTTGTTTGCAAAAAATATTTATTGTTGAAGAAGAAGAAATTGGTTAAAACTATCTCCAACAATTCCAGGATGAGGTTTATTTTATCCTGGTTAATTTTGTATTCCAGTAACATTTCGTTAACCCATTCTAGATGAATAGTATGTAGGATGACAGTAAACAGATCACTGACGTCTACAGTAACCTGAAAGGAAATTTAGCCACAGAATTTACGAACATGACTATGCTATTAGAAAGAACAATTTGAATAATGTTTTAGCCAGACATATCCATGACAACAGTGACCATAATTTTAGGTTTATGGCTATAGACCATGTGGATATTAATGATAAAAGGCTTTGGGGGGTGTTTTTATAATTAAGAGAACTCAGATGGCAGATTTTATTGCATGGCGATAAATGGCCAGGCATCAATGAAAGGGCCTCTATCACCCCTGTATTAAAATTGAAAGCTCTTGAAAGGAACAAAATAGTGCAACAATAATGATAACGAAACATGGAATGTATAGTTTTTTCAGAGTTTTTTCCCTTTTTTTTCTTTTTGGATGTATATATAAAATTGATAAAGAATAGATGTTTGCTTTTGAATTATTTCTGTTTTTATAAACATGAGTAATTCTCACACGTGGGATGTAATACTGTAATTGAGGGGTTAATTTTTCTTAATTGTTCCTTGTTTTTCCTTGTTGCTTCCTTGTCTCCAATCAGAATGAATAGCACATTATTTAAACCTTTGTTACACACTATACTGTTGTCTGATAAAGTTTACAACGAAAGCGCTTAGGCATTTTATCATTTTACATTAAATATTAGGATTTTACATTAATTTTCGTTTTTTGTGTTCACTGTGAGGACTTGAGCTGCCAATTTCTATTTTATTCATTGGTTTGTTTGAGGATTTCGTTTTCTTAGTTGTTTTTGTTATGGCTACTGGCAGCTTTTTTGATTCCTCATCACCAGCAAGGGAAAATGTTCAGGAAGAAACAGAAACGAACAATGGTTACTTAACTGCGCTTGTTCTGCAGTAAACTCAAAGGATTAATAAGTTGCACCAGTACATTGGCTTTTCTAATAATATCAACACAAGTGAGGTCTCTAATCTGTACAAGGAAGTCAGCGAGCAGCCCACGGACTTCAACCTTACCCCCAATGTCTTGCTTTCAGGCAACGCACTGATCTGGAACCTAGACAAGAGGATGATGTGCAATTGCGTAACCCGGAAGCAAGTGAGTCTGAAAAGCAGGAGCTCTCAGAATGCGCCTGTTTCTAATGGACACATACAGAAGATTGGAAATGAAATTCCACAACTCAAGAACTAGCTACGAGTTGGACATGGCTTTAATGCTGACACTAGGCATGGCGTTTCTTTAATCGAAGGTAAGCTGAATGATTTTGATTCCAAATTGCTACGCTGCAAGAAACTGCAGCTACAGAATGCCTACCTTAAAGAAGGCGCAAGACTTAAAGTCGTTCCCAAGGGTTTGAGGGTTTGGCGTTTTCCTACTGGACTTGTTCACAATTCTGCTTTCCATCTCAATTTACTTCAACTATTTGACAAATATGGACTTGAGCTTTGAGTTACTCATTAAGTACAACACCAGTGATACTGACATTTTATTCAAACAGCTTGCTATTTTAGATAAATATATCCGTAATAACAGAGAATATAACACAATGAAATATGAGCATCTTACAATCTACAACAGCATAGACCAATATATTAATAAACTAAAGGCTGGCAAGCTGTATAAAATAGATAGAGATGTGAATGACTATACAAATGGTTCGGCTTATCCGAAACCCCCAGGCAGCATAAAAATTTCAGAAATATTATTGCCGAGAATAGAAATCCTTTTCCTAACCCTCCTAATGTTTCTGAAAATGATGAAGCCATGCTTGAAAGAACTGATGATATGGCCCTTATTTATG
The DNA here is from genome assembly GCF_019279795.1 of Protopterus annectens. Taxonomy (NCBI): domain Eukaryota; kingdom Metazoa; phylum Chordata; order Ceratodontiformes; family Protopteridae; genus Protopterus; species Protopterus annectens. The sequence goes on from NC_056737.1 coordinate 18,052,910, forward strand.
ATAACGAGTATCCCGAACTCAGGAGGAGTGAAGAGAATTAGAAATAAAACTATTTATAACAACATGCAACAATCCTAGGCGGGGTTTCAAGGGGCCTGACAAAATAACGGGAAGACATGAGTGTTCTGGATGATTTTTGTGATAATACTCACATGGACATTGATGCTGAACTTTCAAATCAAGAGTGTCTTGAAATTGGCCAGGAGTTTGAACATAGTACTAATGATTATACATATACAGTTGTGTTCAACCATCAAAAAGACTTTGCTGTTTATAACTATTCTAGATTATGTATTGATGAGACAATGGCTGACTTGCTCTCAAAAGGAATGACTTTTGTTCCAGTTAGAAAGTTTAACATTACTGTCACAATCAAAGATTTTAAAATGTATTTGAGAAAGTTGAATCTGACATTATTGTATGAGAATGAAGCACAGCAAGACACTTGCAATAACAACATTTTCAGAATTAGTTCCACATATAATCCCCCCTTGCACCCTAAGCTTGCAATATATGAGAAATTGTGTGAATTAGAGCTTTATAACTTGAACAGGAACAACAATAAGGGAGTTCAAAGTTTTATGAATGTTAATCAAGAAGAACGTAACAGCTTGGAATTTTTACAGAAGCAAGATGTTAAGGGTTATGAAACCAGACTAGGGGGTATTGTATGGTTGTCATGGATGTTTCCATGCATACTGATAAAATGCAAAGTATTCTTGATACTGAAAACTATAGGGAGGTTTCCCTTAATGAATTAAATGGGGCATACAAGAAAATTTATGGCCAATTGAATGACATATTCCTGGAGAGAATTGATATTTCTTTATATAATTACTTGAATATCATTACCCCTAGAGTTCCAGTGTTTTTTGGTATCCCCAAAATCCCCAAGTCTCTTTCAGATCCTCCTATGAGACCTTTGGTGGATGGAAGGAATTCCATAACAGCTGCTTGTGCCCAATATTTAGATTAGGTTCATAGGTTGGTACTAGGCTATTGGCCCTATGGCCTATACAAGCCTAGCCATAACAATTCCCTGGATATTTCTTCCCACAATATTTACTTCTCTAGACCCCTGTCTAGCAGGGTGACCGACATGATTCCCGGGGTGAATTTCCTATCTCCCATCCAGTCATCAAGGTTCCTTTTGAAAAGGGCCAAGGAGGCGCTCTGCTTGACATGTTATGGGCAGTCTATTCCAGAGTATGGGAAATCTCTGGGTCAGGAACCTATCCCTCCAGCAGGTTTTGTTCATTGTGATGACAAGGTTTAGATCCCTGGAGTGTGTGGCTCTGAGGGATTGGGATTTCTTTAAGTGGAGCATATCCAACAGCTCAGGGTTTGAAATGGCCTTGTATGTTAAGCGGAGATCGCCTCTGGGTAGACAATATGCCACAGAGTACAGCTGGAGATTTTTTTAGATGGTCAGCATATGGCATCTGCTTTAGGCCTGTGATTCTTTTAATGAGGTATTTCTGTGGCCTTTCCAGCTGTTGCAGATGTCTTGTGAGGTACATACCAAACGGGGCATTATACTCTATAACGGGTCTAATGGAGGAGTACAGTGGGCAATGACCTCCTTTTTTCAGGATGAAAAGCCCTTAGTGATGAGGTGTGCCACACAGAAGGATTTCCTGACTGTTGTGGCGATGTGGTTATCGAAAGTGAGACCACTGTCCACCTGTGTCCCTAAGTCTCTTATCACACTTTCGATGTTCAGTGTACTGCCACCTATGTGGTAATTCATGGGTACAGATTTTTTTCCAAAGGGGATAACTATACATTTCTTGGTATTAAGCTTGAGCCCATGGCTCTGCAACCAGGTATCTGTTTCTGTAAGGCCCTTTTGTAGACTATCCACATCATTTGGGGATTCAACAATGGCTCCAAGTTTGCAGTCATCTGTGAACTTTGTTAGCCAGAGTCCCTTAGTGTTGGCCTGTACTTCAGAGAAGTAGATGCCAAATAAGAGTGGTCCCAGGACTGTAACCTGAGGTACTCCACTTGTCACATGTTTGCAGCTGGATTTGGAGTTGGCTACTTTTACAGTCTGGGTTCTGTCAGTAAGCCAGTTGGCAACCCATCGAGTAACATAGGGATTTATGCACATCTTAGTAAGTTTATCTATGATTCCAGAGTGGGATATGGTGTTGAAGGCCTTGGTGAGGTCCAGATAGGCTGTGTGGACCGCCTTACCCTCGTCCATAGCTCTGGAGACTGATTCAAAGAAGTTAATCAGGTTCAGGAGACAAGATCGGCCCTTCACAAACCCAAACTGGGTGAGGTCCAGTGTTTGAAGGTTGCCAATGTATTTGTTTAGAAGTTCCATGACAATGCGGTCCATGCCCTTGCAGATCAGGCTCATCAGACTGATGGGACGGCAGTTCCCGGGATCCAAGGTGGATCGCCCCTTGTGGAGTGGGATAACTGTAGCTGTGCGCCACTCAGTGGGCACGAAGCCTGAGGTGAGGGTATGATTAAACATGACACTTAGGTGAGGTGCCAGTTCATGTAGTACACAGCCTGGGATGTCATCTGGTCCCATGGATGCTGTATTCTTAGCTTTGGAGAGTGCGGTTTCTACCTGTGTGGCCATGATTACCAGAATTTGGCAATCTTTTGGTACTGAGATGGGCCCTTTAGGGGGTGAGGGGTGGTGAAGCTGGATCATGAATTAAAGAAAATATTACAACTGGAAACCCAGATATGCAAAGATTCCTAGACCTTTTAAGAACAAATCAACAAAACACAGTATGACGCAAATGATTTATTAGTTACTATAGACGTCAGTCATCTGTATACTGTCATCCCACAAACTACTGGTCTAAAATGGGTTAAAGAAATGTTACTGGAATACAAAATTGACCAGGATAAAATAAACCTCATCCTGGAGTTGCTGGAGATAGTTTTAACCAACAATTTCTTCTCCTTCAACAATAAATATTTTTTGCAAACAATCGATGTAGCCATGGGGTCAGCTTGTGGTGGGGCATTTGCTAACATGGTCATGGCACACTGGGAGAGACAATTTGTATTCCAGTCAGACTACCGTTCCCACATCAAAATGTATTACAGATACCAAGATGACATAAGTTTAATATGGAAAGGTTCTTCATTAATGTTGGATCAATTCTTAGAATACATTAATACCGCAACTACTTTTTTACATTTCACTTGGGTCATTAATTTAGATCATATGGACTATTTGGACGGCCATCTGTTCAAAGATAAAACAAAAGGAAGGTATGCTACTATACTTTACAGAAAATAAACTTATTCAAACTCTTTACTGCACTACAGTGGTTCTCACCTGGACCACCAGAAAAGATCAGTGGTTAAAGGACAGCTGATGAGAGCTGCCCGTATGGTGTCTAGGGAAGAGGACTTAAATTTTGAGTGCACAAATTTAAAAACTATGTTTTTAAAAAGAGCATACTCTGTAGACCTACTTAATGAATTAATAAAAGAAGTTATAGAAAATAGAGAAATAGATCTTTTTAATCCTATCGTCGGTAATAACAATTCTGACTAGGACTTGTCGAATATAGAATTTACAGCATCAGAGATGTATAGTGACACCTTCCTGAAATCTTTGACCATTACCTATAGTTCTGATTTTCATAGTTTAAAGTGGATTTTCCAGAAGAACTGGGATATTTTAATGAAGGATGTTGGAAATAGAACTCATTTAGGTGACAGACCATTAATAACATACAGGAAAGGTAAGAACTTAAAGGACCTTCTTAAAAAGAGGCATATCCAGAATAGGTCAAGTCGTTTGGGCACCACAAATGTGGATCATGTAAATGTTGCCATAAAATTAAACCTGGAGAAGCATTTGTCATTAACAACTTAGAATACGGTATCAAAGGGAGATACAATTGTTTTTCAAAAGTAGTGGTCTAAGTGGCTATATCTGACCTGTGTCCTGTGTTTTTTTTTTTTTATTTTTTTATTTATTTAACATTTGTTGACCGGGAATGTCCGACTAGGTTCCACAGAGCCTGTTTTCAGCGGAGGCCCGAGGAGAAACGCTCCAGATGCATGTCTTTGGAATGTGGGAGGAAACCTGAGTACCCGGAGGAAACCCACGTGAACACAGGGAGAACATGCAAACTCCACACAGAAGGCACCCCAGCCGAGAATCGAACCGGTGAACCTCTTGCTGTGAGGCGACAACGTTAACCGCTGCACCACTGTGCCGCCCGTGTTTTACATAGGCAAAACTGAAAGGAAATTTAGCCACAGAATTTACGAACATGATTATGCTATTAGAAAGAACAATTTGAATAATGCTTTAGCCAGACATATCCATGACAACACTGACCACAATTTTAGGTTTATGGCTATAGACCATGTGGATATTAATGATAAAAGGCCTTAGGGGGGAGGGGGTTAAGAATTAAAAGAACTCAGATGGCAGATTTTATTGCATGCAGACAAATGGCCAGGCATCAATGAAAGGACCTATATCACCCCTGTGTTAAAATTAAAAGCTCTTGAAAGGAACAAAATAGTGCAACAATAATAATAATGAAACATGGGATGTATTGTTTCTTCAAGTTTTTTTCCCTTTTTTTCTTTTTGGATGTATATGTAAAACTGATAAAGAATGGGTGTTTTCTTTTGAATTAATTGGGTTTTTATAAACATGAGTAATTCTCACACGTGGGATGTAATACTGCAATTAAGGGGTTAATTTTTCTTAATTTTTCCTTGTTGCTTGTTGTGTCCAATCAGAATTAAGTGCACATTATTTAAACCTTTGTTACACACTATACTGTTGTCTGATGAAGTTTACATTGGTTAAACGAAAGCGCTTGCGTATTTTATCATTTTACATTAAATATTAAGATTTTGATATTAATTTTAGTGTTTTGTGTTCACTGTGAGGACTCGAGCTGCCAGTTCATGTTTTATTCATTGGTTTGTTTGAGGATTTTGTTTTCTTATTCAAAGTTAAATCACTGTCACTAAGCAAAATCTTTCTCACAGTATCATCTCTAATACCACACACAAGTCTGTCTTTTATCAACTCATCCCTTAAACCACTTAATCGGCACATTTTAACCTTATTTCTCAAGTCAGTTATATATGCTGCAAAAGTTTCACCAGGCTTTTCATCCCTTGTGTAAAATAATTGCCTTTCCATTGTAATATTCATTTGGGGGTTACACATTTTTCTGAATTTACATTTTAAGCACTCAGGGTCTTCCCTTGCTTCAGCCGGTACCACTATATGATGGTTTTCCCCCTCTCCTGCAAACACAGCAGGTGCACACACAATGAACGCTCTCTTTCTATGACTTCTGAACTAGTGAAATTAAGCAGAATAAATGCCTTTGTACGTGCATCTTTATCAGAAAATGCAGCTTGTATAAAAATATCATACTCTTGCTCAAACACTCTCCAATTCTCTGCAATATTATCAAATACAAGTGGACCAGGTTTTCAAAATCCTTCAACCATGCCAACAAATTATGCTTAAACACACTGCAAATATGGCCCTTGTAATTATGTGCAAACAGGCGCACACACACAATGGGTACTTGTAATAACATTCAAATGCACAATAAACTCTTTGAAATACTGTACTTTGCGAAATATGCTGTGAAATGGCTGTATTTTGGAAATAACTGCACTCTAATACTGCACAAACTTGTGAACACTCAATGCTTCAGATATCTTGAATAACTTTAATTAATGCAAAAAAGTAGCACATAGCAAAAAAAATGTGGTAATTTTCCTTATTTTATACATTTTATGCGATTTGGACATTATTGCAAATATTTTTGTAACTATTTTGAATATCTTTATCAATATATTGCAGTTTCAGACATTTCGTTTAACTAGAAATTTGTTTTGAGTGTTCTCAGTGCTTCGTTTTATATTCTTTGAGTAAGAAATCATTTAAGCAAGTTTTAGTATCTGGAATTTGTTTCTAACCTGTTTTTTGTGAGTTGTACATGCAGCATCCATTCCTCCAACATTAACTGAGTGCCTGTTGGTCTTGATTCTGCATCCCATTTCTGACACCATGTTGCACGTCCTATGTTATGATTTAAGACAAACAGGGGGTAGTTTGGTTATATGCTTTATTTTATAGAAACACATCAGAATGGATAGTAACATAAAATATAAAGAAATTGATTAACTGACAGACCATTACATACATGAATGCTCACATCTCAGCAGCTCTCTACAAAATGGCAGACTGGCTTGCATGTGCTCAGTATTTATATGCATGTGCAAGCCTATAGAAAGCTTCCTAAAGGTATGCATACATACTGATCTACAGTGACCTTAAGAAAAGTGTTAAGAAGAGAAAGGTCCAAAATTCCAAGGAACCAAAAACATCCTGGAATAAACACCTTTTACCACCTGGATGGGAAGAACAAGCTGAATACTGCCTTTGTCCAAAAGGGACTGCAAATTACTAGAAAATAAAAAAAGTTTCTCTGGAGGAGGCTGAGAAATGCCTGATAAGGGGGGGAAGAGAATTCCATACCATGAAGTACCCTTGACAAATGATAGATATAACCAAAGAATCAGAGATAATCTGTTGCAAATTTGGAAGGGATAGAGAAAAGCAGAGAGAGACAGGGGAACCTAGCTGAGGGAAAGATGGGGGAAAATGTCGGACAGAAGCAGAATTTGTCTTGAAAAGAAGGTTTTTGAGCCATAGGAGTCTGAGTAGACCCTAGCAGGAGGAGCCCGCCTAGACTCCTTTTCATCTTATAAGGGTTGACTAGGCTGCCTGTGGAGAAAGGCAGATTCAGTGTGAAAATTCCTTTGAAATTTAAGAATAGGGGAGACAAAAATATGCTTAAGATCTACATGGCCTTACTCTTATCCTGAAGAGACTTAAAGAGATCAGCCACAGCTGTCCCAAAAAGATTTTGGTTATCCAAAAGAGAATCCAAAAGCTTGGCTTTAATATCATCAGGCAAAGCCAAGAATAACACCTCATAACAGAACTAAAGGCAGCAGTCCTAGAAGAGGGATCTGCTACATTATAGCTGCATTTGATGGACCGACAAGTAACCTGGGAAGTGTATCCTAGCAAGGAATTGCCCTCAGAATCAGGAAGATCAGACACCACTTTAACAACCTGAGAAAGGACAGCTAAGAAATACATTGTCATATGGGCCTGATAATTAATAACCCTAAAGCGCAAGGTGGCAGCAGTGCATACCTTCTTACCCAACCTCTCTGTAGCCTAACTTCCCTTGTCTGAAGAAAGGAGCTTGGAGGAAGGCAAAAGCTTAAAAGATTTATCAACTGAACCTGAAACAACAGATAGGTCAGCAGAGGGACACAAAGTCAAAATCAAAGAAAACTTTACTGTCATTCAGAACTACACAGCAGTGTAGTTGAATGAAATTACAATGCTTCATTCTCAATGCAGGAAACAGTTGCACATATAGACAGAGAAAAATTAATAAATAAATAAAGAAAACTTAAAAAGAAACTTGCAGTCCTCAGACACCCTGTAGAACCATCTGTTCTTTTAGAGGCAGGTAGCTGAGAGTATGGAGCTAAAGAGGCAGTGAAAAAGGTGTCCAAAATTTGCTAAGAAACAAGAAATGGCAGAAGGCTTGGGAGACTCCACTTGTAAAAGTTCATAGCATCTTTTCTGAATATCAGAGACCTGCGAGCAATCCCACTTGAAATACTCCATCATGTGAGCTACAGTATCCCCAAAGGACAACTCTTCAAAAGGGGAATCAGAGCTCAAAGACTCTTCCTCTTCTGAAGCATAATTCTGAGGAGAAGGAATTTTTGAAGAGTAGACAAGGGATTCCTCTTCAGAATCCAAATCCTCATCTGATGAATCTGGTTGCCTTGCCCTTTTAGCAGCAGAAGAAGACCAAGGAACAGCAGGGACTGATACCCATTAAGGAGGCGTCAAGGTCATCAAGGCATTCAACAAGCTTTGTGTAAAATTTTGCCACTCCCAATGAGGATCTTTAGCTATGGAAGAGATATGCTTAGAGTTTTGTTTTTTTCTTCAGGGGAGTGTCCGCCCTAACAAACCATTGTGGTTCATACTCTTGGTGAGATTCAATAAGAGCACTGGGAAGTTCTTCCTGGACTAAGATATGAGAAATTCCCTTCGATCTCTCGGAAATGATCAGCAGTAGTTCCCCCTTAACATCCACAGCACACGTTTGTAAAGCCTAAGAGGATGCATGAGAGTTCTGATTTGTGCCGGTCTCCGAAGCAGTCGCTGCAGAGGAATCTGACGCAAACATCAGTCTTCAGGGCTATCATGTGCTTCTAGACCAGTGGAGGATGGACAGCAACAGTATCAGGCTTAGACTTCTTCACCTTCTTCTTAGCAAACAGCTGTCCTTCTGGGTGACAGGATTTGGACATAGCAGCCTTGGCCAACAACTTAAGACACTAGTTCTCAAGACAGATGGACAAAGATGACAAACAACTATGATGAATGTAAAGGAAAAATGCTTGGAGGACAAAACACTGCGTATAGTTGTGGAAAGTACCTAAGCAAAAAAAAAAAAAAAAAATTGGTCGTGATGGTCTTTACGGAGAGTATGCCTTTCAAGCTGATATTTTCCCTTCTTGGATTACATGAACTCCAATCAACAAAGAGGAAATAAAAAAGGAAGAAACAACCCAATGGGGCACTTATCTGAAAAGGCTTGGTAATCACTACAATGAAGAGTATTCAGACATACATTAGACAATGGTGTTCAGACTGGTTGCAAAGTTCTGGGATTATTACATCCGTACATCACCTTTATGCCCTATGCCCTGCACTGGGAGCATACGTGTGATATACAATGCCTGTAAGATCTAAAGGCTTTGGTACACTGGTTGGACATTGGGTTTTCCTTGGCAGGAAATCCCTTCAATTAAGAATGCTACAAAAGTAAAAAGGAGGACATCAAGTG
>NC_056737.1:18066830-18081830 GCF_019279795.1 Protopterus annectens
AACATCTACATTTATGGTAGGTACAAAACTGTACTATGTTCTTCATCTCACATTGCTGCAGTCCTTACTCTTGGGTAGAATCCCAAAGCAGAGGTAAGGGAGGATGGCAAAACTATAAAGAAGCAGGAGCTGCCAAAATGCCCTGCAAAATAGCAGTGGCAAAACCAGCCCTAGATTTAGAATAAAGTGGAAGGTGATAATGCCTAGAGAAAGTATGCACTGAACTCCAAGTAGCTGCCTCCAAAATATCTTTAGTTGCCACCCCTTAAAAAGCTGTCAGTGGCAGTAGCCCTAGTGGAATGAGGCCTAATCCCAGCTGGAATCTCCTTGCCATGATGGGAATAACAGAAAGCAATGCAAAACCCAATCCACTTAGAAATAGTTTGTTTTGACACAGGCTTGCCCTGAGAACTCAAAGCAAAAGAAACAAATAACTGCTGAGACTGCCTGAACCCTTTAGTTCTGTCCAAATAATATCGCAACTGCCTGTGTACATCTAAAGTGTGCAAAATCTTTTCCCCTTTATTTTGGGGGTTTGCATAAAAAGTAGGCAAATGAATAGTTTGGTTTAAAGCCACACTAGAAAACCACTTTAGGCATAAAGGAAGGATTAGTACGTAAAGATACCCTATCCTTATGGAAAATTAAGAAAGGATCAACCGCCATAAGGGCCTGCAACTCAGAAACCCTTCTTGCAGAGGTAATGGCCAACAAAAAAGCAGTCTTCCATGATAAATATTTCAACTCGGTAGTAGCTGCAGGCTCAAAAGGTTGTAGAGTAAGTTTCTCCAACACAAAATTGAGATCCCAAGCAGGAGTAGGAGCTCATTGGGGGTCTTATATTCTTTGCCCCTCTAAGAAATTGCTTGAACAAAGGATGAGAAAACAAAGGTGGGTCACAATCATAGTGAGCCGAAATTGCTGCAGCATGAACCTTAATAGAAGAGAAGGACAAACCTTTGTCCAGTAACTCAGTAAGATATTGAAGAGCCACACTCAAATTAGGCTCAGAAACATCAAAATCCTTTGCTGCACTCCAAAACAAAAATCTCTTCCATTTATCTGCGTACACTTTCCTTGTACTAGGCCTTCTTGCTTCCAAAATAACATTCAAAACTTGCTGTGGAAGCTGAGACACACTATGGTTCAAAACAGAATATGCCAGGCTGTTAGGTGAAGAGAATGAAGCTTGACATTGAGCAAATGACTGTCCTCCTGAGACAACAGGTGTGGAATCGAAGGCAAAGGCCATGGAGGCTCCTGCACCAGGCTTCTCAGTAATGGGTACCAATGCTGTCGAGGCCAATCTGGAGCTATCAAAATCATCCTTGGCTTGTCCTGTCTGGCCTTTAGTAGTACCTTTGGGAGGAGAGGCAGAGGTGGAAAGGCATACACATGAAGATTGCTCCAATTGAAAGAAAGAGCATCCACTTTCCAAGCTGTGGGATGAAACCTTTTCGTGCAAAACTTTGGCAGCTGGTGGTTTAGTGGAGAAGCGAACAGATCTATGTCTGGAGTTCCCCATGACACTGTCAATTTCTGAAATACATGAGGATCCAATTTCCACTCGTGGGGATCCATAATTCGTCTGATTAACACATCTGCTAAGGAGTTCTGTGCTCCCGGCAGAAACCTTGCCTGAAGATTTAGCTGTAAACTGAGAGCAGTCTCCCACAAAATCATTGCTTGCCTGCATAGAGGATAAGAATGTGTTCCCCCTTGCTTGTTGATGTACCACATGACAGTTGTGTTGTCTGTTAGCATCAACACCTGCCCTGGAAGAAGTAAATCCTTGAAAGCTATTAATGCAAACTGGACTGCTAACATCTCCTTCAGGTTGATATGTAGATGTAGTAGTCTGGCAGGCCACTTGTCTTGTATCCACTTTCCATTCAGATGAGCTCCCCAAGCTTTGTCTGAGGCATCTGTCGTTAGAATCTGACTCACCTCTGGCCGGGTCACAGAGAGTCCCTTGTTTAGGTGACATTCCTGAGCCCACCACAACAATTCCTTTTGAATGCAAGGTATTATTTGAATGACAGTGTCCAGATCCTGGCAGTGCTGTGTCCATACATTTTGAGATACCATTGTAACTTCCTCATATGCAGTTTGGCATTGGGAAGCACCAGAATACAAGATGCCATGAACCCCAAGGCTTGAAGGACTGTCCTTGCAGTCAGCCTGGACTGATGAGACAATTGATGAAAGTAAAGGGAAAGATTCTTTTGTTTGTCCGGGGTCAAAAGGCCATCTGGGATGCTGTATTCAGTCTTACACCCAGAAAGCACATGTCCTGAGAGGGTACTAGACTGGACTTTATTTCGTTCACAGAATACCCCAGGCATCTTAGCACTGCTATCACATATTCCAAATGATGAAGAAGCTCGTCCCTTCCTTGAGCCAGAATCAGGCAATCGTCCAAATAAGGATAGATCTGTATTCCTTTTAGCCTGAGGAAAGCTATCACTGGAGCCAGAACTTTCGTGAACACTCTGGGCGCAGTAGATAAGCCAAAGGGCAATGCAGAGAACTGATAATGAGAATTCCCAGCTCGAAAACACAGATACTTCCTGCAACTTAGTCTGATAGGAACATGAAGGTAAGCCTCCTTGAGATCCAAAGTTACCATCCAATGATCTTTGCCCAGCAGAGGTAAAAGCCGTTGTAACGTCAACATTTTGAACTTGGGAATGTCCAGATAAGTGTTGAGGGTAGATAAATCCAAAATTGGTCTCCACATGTTCCCTTTCTTTGGTACTAGGAACAGGCGAGAATAAAATCCTAGGCCCACTTCTGGCATAGGGACCGGCTGTATGGCCCCTATTTGAAGTAACAGAGAAATTTGCTTGTGCGCCTCTATTTTTTGCTGAGGAGGAACGTCTGGCATGCCTTTGAAAGGAGGCAAGGTATGGAAATAAAACCTGTAACCGTGGTGTATGATGTCCAATACCCATCTGTCTTGGGTAATTAAGCTCCAATTTTCCTTGAAAAGTGCCAACCTTCCTCCCAAAGGTGCTGCCAGACGAGAAGGCTCTGGCAGCTGAAAAGGTAAGTCATTGGGTCTGCTTACGAAGGACTGACCCCTGCCCTCACCCGAAGACTGTGCAGGTGAACTCCTGTTCTAGGCCTGAAAGAGCCCTGAGCTCTGCCCCTACCACGTCTAGACCTACCCCTAGACTGGGAATCATAAGAAGGATACGTCCACCCCTTGGTAGGCCAATTTCTACTAAACTTCGGAGGCTGAACCTGCAAAAAATCTTTAACAGTCTGCATAGACTTAGCCTTGTCTTCCATTTTCTTTAAGACTGCCTCAACAGGAGAACCAAACAACACATCAGATTGTAAAGGAGCATCTAAAATCCTTGTCTTAACATGGTCATATAAATTCTGATCCCTCAGCCAGGCGTGCCTGCGAAGAACTGACCCAGTGGCAGCCACCCTAGACGAGGCCTGTACAGCATCAAAACCACATTGCAAAGAATGCTTACCCACCTGTTCAGAAACATGTACTAAATCTTGTAACTCTTTACACTCAATACCTTCCGCCAGAGCAGCAACCTTAGACTTCAATTGTGAAAGGAGATAGTTTTGGTATTTCAACATGTGAAACTGGCAATTCAAAGCCCTCATAGCTAGGGTGGAAGAAGTATAAACTTTCTTTCCCCATCTATCCAAAGCCCTGGCCTCTTTATCTGGAGGAACCGGATTTTTGACAACAGAAGCCTTAACACCTTTAGGCCCCTGACTAACAGTTTCTGGGTCTGCCCTAGGACTCTTAAAAAGATACTTGTGAGCTTCAGGCACCCTATAATACCTATCCGGTTTAACAGGAGCAGGAGGCAAAGAATCAGGATTAAGAGAAGCCTCTGCAAAAACATCTTCCACCACATCCAGAACAGGAGGAATAGCCAAAGGCCTATGCTGGGGTAAAAACAAAAATTCCCTAAGCCTTTTCCTGGAATCAGAGAAGTCCTGACCTTCCCACTTAAAATGCTCCCTCATGGAATGAAGAGTCTCTGAAAAAGAAAAATCCTCAGGAGGAGAAGCAGAAGGAGTAGAATCATCCACATCAGAATCAGAATAAGGAGAATACTCCTGCAAGTCTTCAGCCGAAGACTCTGAAACATCCGAAGCTTGCTCAAAACTCCCTAGTTCAGGTTCCACCCTAGGTCTCTTATCAGGAGGGGGCAAAGAACCTCTAATCAAAGCAATCAAATCTTCTGCCATTTTAAGCATATGCTTCTTGGGCACAGTTCCTGAAGAACTAGGGGTGACACCAACTGAAGCTAAACCTGGCCTGCCTCTGGGGGAAGCCTTGGAAACAGAAGGAGAGGGCCTAACCACCCTAGGAAGGGAGGGGAGTATAGTAACCTGAGAAGCCCCTTCAGCCTGACCTGCCTCCTGAGAGGCCACATCTTGCAATAACAAAGCCTCTCCCTGGGACTGCAAAGAAACCTCAGGCGGAACCACCGGCTCCACCGACACCTCTAAAGAACCGGCGTCTGGTACAGACGGTTCTTCTAGCCTAGGTTTAGCTGCTTTGTCCTTGCGCTTCTTCGAAGAAGCGGGCGTCGGAGCATCCGACGGCATTTTATAATTGCACCGCTTCCCGAAGACTAACCTGGCACAATCTAACCTTCTCTTTATAGTGCGCTTATTGAATCTAGCACAAGAGCGACACCCAACAACGTCGTGCTCAGGCCCTAAACAAGGAATACACAAAGTATGATAATCTCTATGCGGTATCTGTTTCCCACAAGAAATACAGTTATTCACTTTTTCTGACATCCGGTAAACCACTGAGGCAAGAAAAACTAAAATATTCCCCAACGGGGTACTTAGCCAACTTTGACTCGGTCTGAAACTCCGAATTCGAAAAATTTCAGAACGCCGAACGGCACTTGCAACGCTGCTTCTGCATCGGACCATGCGGCAAAAAAGACTGAGGATATGACGTCGGTCATGCGCATTTGTACCCTGACGTCCTGATGTCAGTCAAATGCGCCTTGACCGACGTCAGCCTTATACTTTGATATTCGGGCCGACCGAGGACAGCGGACTACCCAAGAGTAAGGACTGCAGCAATGTGAGATGAAGAACATCTTGGGAATTAGAGGAGTTCCTTTTCTGTGGTCAAAACTATGACCATGGCATCCACTGGTAGTCCTTTACTCCAGGATTTCTTACCTTTAGGTAGTGCTAGGATCCTGTCTGGTCTCTTAGGCATCAGCTCAACAGAGTTTGGTTCCTTCCACGCCGGTGAGAGATCAAATCAATGAGCATATCAGTGGGCGGTACCAACAAGGAAGTAGGTGGACCATCTCCAAAAGCTTCCAGGAATACAGATTCCTTTTGGGAAGAGTTATCAGTAGACCAACCACCCCTTTACTTGAGGATCTCCAGAATGTCTCCACTAAAGACATCATCAGGCAGTAATATTGGAGACTGTTTCCCCTCATCAAAATCAGTATCTTCTGTAACCGACTTTTAAGGAAAGTCTAAATGCCTCCTCTTGTACCTTCTCTTCTTAGGGACTTCTTCAGTGGGATGTCCCAGAGAAGTACCAGAAGATATGATTATACCCTCATGGGCAGCCTGCAGACTTTGGGCTGGCTGTGCCTGTGGAGTAGAATACTGAGACTCAGGGCACAAAGACAGATGAGATTGGGAAGAAGTGTCTTGGGGGGGATTTTCCTTCTTCTAGGAGCAGAGAAAACTCTCTCTACTACCTCAAAAGCTGTGTGTCCCACAGAGAAAGAGGCCGATGGAGCTGAGAAGACATGCTTCCGGATTGCTGGCTCCTTATGACCCAAAGACAGTCCAACTGAGGCAGAGATCAGAGATGAGCAGTCCAATGCTGAGGGTCCAAGAGGCAGAAATGACTTTGAGAACTTCGGAGTAGATTCCAACACCTCAGATCCAGCAACCTCTGAGAGGGGTCTACATTAGTTCACCGAATGTGTATTTCAGCGAACACCTAATCATCAACCCCTATTCAGTGAAAATCGCTTCCACAATTCACTGACTTTACCAAGGGCAATGAAATACTTGTCCCACGACACAATCAATAAACATCTCACTAAATCGAACCCACCCGAGTGGGGTGTTTCAACCCCCACACCCCCCTAACTATATATACGATCATACTACAGTGGAGAAAAGGGCAAAGGTGTGTAGTTGGCCAACTGTGTCTTTGCCCTTGGTAAATTCAGCAAATCATGGAAGCAATTTTTGTTGACTAGGGGTCAATTATTAGGTGTTTTGTGAAATACACTTTTGGTGAACTAATACAGACCCCTCTGAGAGTCATCCACTCAGAGATGGTTTCAGAGTGGAAGATAGAGCGATATTTGGATCCAACACAGACAGCTCCAGGATTCTCAGATCCAAATGCTCCAAACCTAAAAGTCAAATCAGAGACGAAGCTAAAATAGGTGTAGTAGTACCAATAAAGGACTCCGGGCTCGATGGGGTAGGAGCCGGGAGAACTCCCATCTGAATCTATGCTGACAGGAATTTCCCCATCATCCAATCCACATCTGCTTTGGTCAGACTTATGGACGAATAAGAAGACGAAGCAAATGAAGAGGTCCTGGAATGAGACTGTGATGTCCCCACCCAGGGCCAGAAAATAAGGAGCCTGAATCCTCAACACTGGCACTGGAGAGTGACATTCACTTAGAACAAAAATGTATACACCAAGTATTTCCAGACACAGCTCTTTGCATCAAGCACAATTTCCCTCAACAACACAGCTCTTTGCATCAAGCACAATTTCCCTCAACAACACATAGGGAACACACACAGTCTACGGTCTGGATTTCTCTGTCTCTCTCCAAGTCTGCAGTAAGATTCCCGACTAGCACAGCTACAGAGCTGAAACCTCAGCTGAATCTCAAAGCCAAGTTCTCCACCACCCTCTCTGTGAAAACAGTGTTTCGTGTCCCTACTCCAAATAGCTGACACATGCACTCTCTGAGATTTGTTTTGTGTGCACACACACACACACACACACACACACACACACACACACACAAAACTGGGAAATAGATTTACTAGCTTTGTTCCTTTCTGCTCAGACTATAAGGCAGTTACACCACCACCAGACACACCAAATTCAGCTACTATAAGGCTCTTGCAAGGATACCCAATTATACTGAGTGAAATTAATATTAATACAAATGGTAGTTTGACAAACAGCAAGGCTTTCAGAAGTGGGCAGAGTTGTCACCAAATATGTGTGTGTGTGTGTGTGTGTGTGTGTATGTGTATGTATATACATACATGTGTATGCATATACATACATATATATATATATATATATATATATATATATATATGTGTATACATACATATATCTAATCTATATATATATATATATATATATATATATATATATATATATATACACATACATATATATATCTATATATATATATATATATATATATATATATATATATAGCTATATATCTATATCTATCTATATATATATATATATATATATATATAGAGAGAGAGAGAGAGATAAGTACTCTCGGAGATTAAAATATTCTCTGAAAGACCAGCCACAATGAAAAGTTTATATGTATTAAATAAGAAAAGAATAAGAAAATACTAAATATCTATTTGCAGTAAACACCAGATGTTCAATCACAGAAAATATTAAAATATCACAGATTCACAGAGATACAGAAAAACAGTTCTAAACTAATCTCACCATATTTTCCTGACTGATCTAAAGAAAAACTATTCCCTGGTCACTTACTAGAACAAGGCAAGATGAAGTAGGTGAGGGGTCCTTTTTTGTCAGGTTTCTAAAACAGAGTGCTATGAAACTTCAGTCTCATCTAGCATTAAATGTTATTTTGTCCTCGATTACAGAATGCCATCACATACATCTGCTCGTCTGACTTCTGGTTCCCCATGCTACCGCCATTGCTAGACACCGCCAGGATTTAGCACCTACCTGTCAATAATAATCAGTTTTACACAGATCTATCTGTTGCAGCTTCTGGAAGTCATAAAACAATTTCAAACGTCTACCCTTGTAGAGTAGCAGTTATTTCCCTGCTAAAGACAATACAGAAAGCTTCCTAGTCCTTGTTTTCCCAGGCGTTTTGTCTTTGGTTGCAATCAGATCTGTAAGATACCATCTTTATGGCCTACCAGGTAATTTAATTTCAAGCTACTTTCAAAGTTAGCTGGAGCTGAGCTTAACCTCTTCATTTCTGGTATTCTCTGTTAACATATATATATTTAACTAATTACAGCGGAGTGATGACTCCAGATGTTTCTGCAGTTACCTCCTACTGCGCCTCTAGGCATCAAACATTACCTGTTCATATTTGCATAAATAATTCCAAAACTATATCACATACAAGATATCAGAATATTGTATCTTGAAGCATACATGATGGCAAACACAACTGTGTTGCTATATGACCTCTGTCTATAAGTATTTGTTAGAAATGTAAGGGGATAACTTAATTTTGTTAAAGGCTGAAGCCACAAACACTGGGAGTTAAAGGCACACACTGTACTGGAGGGAATGAGTTAATTTAGTTACAATACAGTCTGGAGTGCGGGGAGTGCTTTCTGTGTGGAGTCTGCATGTCCTCCCTGCGGTTTGTTGGGCGTTCGAAAGACATGCATAAATGGGCGTGCCTTCGTTGAAGGTTGAATGTCGAGCTGGCATCTCAGCGTTCATGAAAATCTACTGCCAATCATTAGCGGACCGGATTTCCGCTGTGGCGACCCCTAACCGGGAAAAGCCGAAAGACAAACAACAACAACAACAGTCAGGACCTACTATTGGTACATTTTTAACACAAGCAGCTTTGCAAATACGAGCATCTCTACAAATCAATTTGATACACAAATGACATAATTCTTTACAAAATTCCAGCTAGCTGTGCAGGCATATGTTACACATCAACTGCCCTAATTCTCCTGGCATATCATCACAGTGACATCTCTCTAAAAAAGCTGATGGAAGGTGGGAGGGTACTGGATGGATCCAGAGACTAAGCATATCGGACCCAAGGAAGTTTGTTTAGCTCCAAGTTTGTCATATCAGACAATGTAGATCTAGCATCAGAAGCTGTTGGATCTGAGGGTTTTGCCTTCAGATCCAATGAAATCAGATCCAGTCGTCTAGATACTTTAGCAGGTTGTTCTACAGAATGAGCTGAGCCTAGATCCGAAGATCCAGAAGGGTCCAAAAGACCCGTCTTGGTGTCCTTTTTCTCCATTTTCTTGGTGGGATAGGCCCAAGATACTGACTCAGAAAAAGCTGTAGGATTTAATCCTTTTAATATAAGTTTGTTTGTATGATCTACTAGGACCTGAGGATTAAAGGCCTTGCATATCTCACAAGATGTATTCAAATGGGCAGGACCTAAACAGTAGAGACAGGAATCATGTGTCTGATAGTGAAATTTTATGGCTACAGGTCTTAATTTTTTTTTTCAACCCCAATGGTTTTTCAGCCATCCTAGGAAAAAAATTCCAACTAATAAGAAAAAAATGAGAGAGATTTTTTTTTGGGGGGGGGAAATAAAGGAAGAAAGTGAAAAGTTACCAACAATGGTAAATGAAGAAGCAACAGCCAGGGTATAGAATAAGAAAAGAAAGAAAAGAAAACAACAACGTTAATATTAATTTACTTTAAAAAGTGTAGAAAGGGTACAAGAGGAACATATTATAGAATATAAAAAGAAAGGTTGGAGATATATATATATATATACACACACACACACACACACACACACACACACACACACACACACACATATATATACACACTCTACTTTTAGTCACAAACTAACAGCAAAGCTCAACAACTAACAGCGACCACGTCTGTATGCAAAGTTGACAAACAAGATCTAAGGTACGGTAGTGGACTAGGAAATTAAGGGTAAGGGAGGAGCGCTAGTTTTTTCAGTATCCACATAGATTTAAAAAGCAGCCAAGTCAGATCCAAGGATCAGATCCGAACCCACTTGTTGAGGAATGAATGAATGAAAATTGATATCAGGGAATTTACCCTTTCCCCACTGTACTGTGATCTTGGAATTGCTATGAATTATCAGGGAGCATGGAGGGGTGTAGTGAGGCTTCAGTCCCTGCTAAAAAGTAGATTTTGTTTTGGTTAAAATCTTTGTGATATGAAGTGCCATGTATTTTGAATCTTTGTGATTCAAACTGTTCTGGTGTACGACTTCAAACATCTGTCATACACTCGTGTGTGTGCATGTGTGTGCAGATACACACACACACACACACACAAATATAAAAAAAAATATATATATATATATATATATATATATATATATATATATATATATATATATAGGTCCCCTTCAGATGGTCAAACTTTTAAAAGCTCAACTTTTATATGGCCGAGACCATATGATCGACATTTAAAAGTTCGAACGGTCTGAATGGGGATCTCCATAGAGCGCGGAACGGGAAGATTTCCCTTTCCTGCAATGTAGTGTGATCTCTGAGTTGGTATATTAAAGGTGCAGGGGGGGCTTGCCCCCCTGCTAGCAATGTTTAGATTTTTTTTTTCCCACATTTTCGAACATGCAAATGTTCAATCATATGGTCTCGGCCATATGAATGTTGAACATTTGGGTGTCTGATTATGTAAGTAGCTCCATATATGTGTGTGTATACAAACACACACACATTTTTTTCCCCAATTTTCTTCATCTTAGCCATCAGATCTTCTCTTTGTCTATGAGCACATTAGTTTCCTTCACCAGATGACAATCAACCAAGAAGAGATATTTTTCTTCTTATACCTAATGAGGCATGCATCTGGTGAGCAGCCAGGAAGTGACATACAATGGGCCGTCTGGAGATTACATCTCTTCACTTCTGCAAGGGGTACTGACTACAAATAGCCCTGATCCTTCCTCCAATGTATGAGCAGTGATCTCTCTAGTCTCTACCAGGGATACTTCACTGCCCTGTGTGCTTCTCAGTGTAACAGAGAGGCAAGAGGGTCACACCCATTCAAACCTCCTCCTCCCTGCCTGCTTGGTTCCTCCAATGCTAGAGTTGGGTCACAGTAAGGGCTCCAGTCATCTGCACTATGGAGCCAGTCCTACAGTGTTAATATTTTAACTTTTTTTGTTATATAAACTTTTCAGATTTGTGATACACAGAATGGGCCATCAGTGACCTTCTATTGTTTGTCAATAAGAAAAACTCTGAATACATCACTTTTACCATTTCAAAAAGGTTCTGGTTTTACTGTCTGAATACCCAGTAGTTATTCAGTTCAATAAAACACAAAACCAGGTAAATACAATCTGCTCCTAGTGTGACAGGGATATGTCCCGACACTGAAGACGTACAAAACTCTATGAAGTAACCTACTGACATTGCCTCTCTGATCCACAAGTGTGATGTTACCGGATACCAGTGAGCTGAGAAATGGGTGCATCTTCCTTTTAGGAGAAGAAGGGAAAGAACATTGTGAAAGATAATGGTGCAGACCATCAATGTTTTTTTTTAAATATATAATATATACTACTGAGAAGTTGTACATACTTGTTGCTGTTGGTTTTCTAGCCCAACCTGTGTTTTTTTTGTTTTTTTACTTTATTTATATAATTTACACCTAGTTCATCTGTGATGAAGTACGTGAACATTACTGAATGGGAAGTACAGTTACATAAAATCTCACCATAACAGCATATCTCCTTCTTTTCCACTGTTGCAGTATTCATAACCTATGTGACCTCTTGCCAAAGACAGCCCAATGTCAGGTCAGTATACCAAAGCCTTTACATCTTCCTAGCATTACACATCAGACACATGCTGCCTGCATAGTCAAAAAAAGGACATGGTGTCCACCTTCCAAGTCAGAGGACTTGGGAGTCTGGAACTGAAAAGAGAAAGTTGCCTGTGCAGAGGTGAGGTGAAAAGATCCAATTGAGGAATACCCCATTGATGAACTATGTCCAGAAACACCTCTCTGTGAAGTATCCATTTGTGAGTTTGTGTCTTGGACCTGCTCAGGGAGTCTGCCACTAAGTTGTACTCTGTAGGGATGTAGATTGTCTGAAGAGTTAAATAATGGCATCCAAATCCCAGGCCTGATGGGCTAGTCTGCAAAGAAGATAAGACCTTGCTCCCCACTGTTTACTGATGCAACATGACTGTAGTGTTATGTTAAAGACCTTTGAAGGCCTAGAGAGCAAGAATTAACACCCTCATTTCTTTTATGTTGATGTGTTCTGGTGTATGATGAAGGGACCATAGACCCTGAACCTGTACATTGTGAAAAAAGCTCCCCACCTCAGATCGGAAGCATCTGTTAATAGCTCCTGAATAGGGTGGGAGGTTGGCATAATGGTTAAAGTGTTTACCTTACGGAGACAAGGTGCAGGGTTTGATTCTCACAAAGGGTAACTGGACAGGCATAAAATGGCCCACAAAGGCAGTTAGACTAGTACTAACCTATAACCTATGAACATATGAGTCTGAAAAGGCAGTCCTGGATTGAGGGAAATCTGCTGAATCTATTACTGCAGCTCAAGTTTGCGACAAGGAAGGAAGGAAGCAAAGTGGAAAGTCCAGAGGGTGGCAATGCTGCAGCCAAACCGTCTTTAGGTATGTGATGTCCCTCTTCTGCGTCAGTAATCAAGGAGCCTCAATCCTCACCACTGACACCAATGGAGAATGTTCACTTAGAACAAAAATAGATACATACAGTATTTTCAGATGCCGCTCTCTCCACCAAGTACAATTTCTCTTAAGAGTACAGAGGAAGTGCACTCCAGTCCTGGGGCTAGACTTCCTCTCCAAGCTCCAAATAAGACTCCACCTTTACCTCTGCAGAAATCAGTGCTCTGTGTCCTTGTGCCAAGCCGCTAACACACACACACACACACACACACACACACACACACACACACTTTGAGATTTGATTTTCTCACAAACACTTGGGAAAGGTAGGCACAGATTTACCTGCTATGTCACCTCTACACAGACTGTAAGGTAGATTCACTGTCTCAGCCAGTTACTTTAAGGCTCTAACCAGGGTACCCAACTACACTTAATAAAATTAATACTGTTAACCAATCAACAAGACTTTTAGGAGTGTGGTGCTATAGTCCCACTAATTAAATGCAAGTACTCTCAGTGGTTAAAATATTTTCTAAAAGACCAGCCACAATGAAAGGTTTAGATATATTTAATAATAAACGCAAAACAATGTGAATACTGAGTATCTATTTACAATAAAAACCACAGCTTCAATTCACAGGAAATATAAAAAATAACACAGATGGAAAGACTTGGACAGATACAGAAAAACAATACTTTTAGCTAACCTCACTACATTTTCCTAATGGACTAAGAATTACTGTTCCCTAGTTAAGTCACTTACTAAAGCAAGGCAAGATGAAGTGTTTGTGAGGTTTTGTCCGTTCCAAAACGGAGTGCTGAGTGTCATCTGTTCCATCTCTCTCTACTATCTAAATGCAGTTTCAGTACTGGCTACAGAATGACATCACAACTGGTCACCTGATTTTGTTTTTCCCACACTACCTATGACTGGGCCAGTATCTGGCAGAGATGTGTTATAATACACACTTAGAACTTTGCTAAGGCTTATTCTAACATCTGGAGACTGTACAACAATACCAACCTTTTCATCGTTCCTGCAGAGACTAACCAGCCATTCTCTGGCACCCCATGGTAGCAATTAGTTCACCATCAAGTACAATAAGAGCAGTATCCCAGCCCAGACACTGCATCTCTGGCTGCATTCAGGCCTGTGAGATAAAATCTTTATGGCCTGAACCAAGTCATTTAATTTCAGGGTATTTTTCTTTAGGTTAGCTGGGCTGAGCTTAACCTTTTCTCTTCCACCATCCTTTGTTAACATTTATATATTTCATGGGTCTATATCATGTTGTCGAACTCTTAAAAGTTTGAACGTCATATGGTCGATACCATATGATGGAACATTTCAACGGAGATCTCCATACAATGCAGAATGGGAAGATTTCCCTTTTCTGCACTATAGTGGGATCTCGGAGTTGGTATATTTAAAGAGCGTGGAGGTGGGGGCACAGCCCCCCATGTGAGGGTGCAGGGGGCTTGCCCCCCTGCTTAAACTGTTCAGGTAGGTTTTTACTTTGGTTTATTTTTTTTTATTACATTTTTTAACTTTTAAAAGTTCGATCATATGGTGTCGACCATATGATGTTCGAACTTTTAAAAGTTAGATTATGCAATATAGATGCATACTTCTTCAGTTACAATACAGTCTGACATAGATGTATATTTCTTTTCTGTCCAGCAGGACCCACTGTTAATACATTTTAACACAAGCAACTTTACAAATACATTTTTAACACAAGCATCTGTACAAATCAGTTTGATATTCAAATGACATAAATATCTTTACAAAACTCCAGCTAGTTTATGATGGCATATGCTATATATGCACTGCCCTACTCTCTCTGGCATAGCTGACACTACCTCACATCATCACAAGGTACCACTCAAGTTTTGCCACGTGAAGCTTGGCAAGGGGAAGCATGGGAATAGTAGATGCTATTCACACCACAATTCTGAGAAATTCTCTTGCATAAATGAGAGAAAGGGGAAGCAGAGAGTGTTGGAAGAATGAAGAGAAACAATACTGGAATGGCATGAATTATGCAACCCAGAAAAATATGTTCTTGTGAAGGAGTCAGACTGGACTTCCTGAGGTTGATGGAGAATCCCAGACTGTGCAAAAGGAGCATGGTGACGTTTATTTATTTATTTATTTGACATTTGTTTACCAGGATGGTTCGACTGGGTCAGAAAGAACCCATTTTCAGAGGCGGCCTGGGGAGAAAATCTCCAGTTACATACAGAGATGCACAAACTTTATACAGATAACATAATTTCATAAGATACAAGTAAGCAGGTATATAGTTATGAGGCAAAAGGTAACTAGACATGTATATTAAAAAGAAAACACAG